>NW_027466076.1:5490000-5517500 GCF_046127955.1 Nelusetta ayraudi
CCGCGAGTTTGCGCGTCTGCGTCTAAAGTCCTTAAGTCCTTCTCTCGCGCGTCTTCCAGCAAGTAAAAGCGCTGCGGCGAGCGCATACCTCGGCTCCGCACCCGGCCCGGGCGTCCGGCTCGACGCCCCCGACCCGGGGAGGCCATGTGACGCGGCGCCGTCGTGCAGTCACCGCAGCTGGGGAGGCGGCCCGGGATGCCGAGCGTGTTTCTGCAAAGCTGCTGGTTCAGCTGAGGTTGCAACCGTTCCTTTCATCTCCTCTTCTTCTTCTCAGGGACACTCCCTCTCACCCTCGCTTCACCTCCTCTAATTGTCTCTTGTTTTTTCCAACACCTCCTCCACTCACGAGGCCAGACTGCACTGTTTGTTTCTCAAATCTGTCGGATTTGCAATTTCGCTTAAAGGTCCCGAGTGTAAAGTTTGGCCTGATTTATGACGTTTGCGTTGGTAAAAGCTTAATGTATTTCCCATAAAAAGAAGAATAAAAGTTTGCAGTACAATAAAGGTTATTTGGTTTTCCTACCTTAGGACGGTTCACATACAGATGGGAATATACACAGAGCGATAAGGGACTTGCTCCTAGTTGGCTGCCATGTTACGCCATCGTTTTATGAGGAGGCCCGACTGACAGTGCACAAGATACAAAACAAGCTGTCACGTGGGCTTCCCTCAGAGGTATCCTTCCAAGGATACACTGTGTATATTCCACCCAGGCAAGAGAGCCGGTGGAAAACATTTTCCTGAAATGTGAAAATTTCGTGGGATCGATGTTTCCGTCTCTTTACAAACGGAATCATTTGACTTTGTTGAGCCACTCGAGCGAGTCAGCGGCCAAAAAAACTTCCTCTTGGCGCAGAGGTTCAACAACAGAAGAGAGTTACATTCAGATATTTGAATTTGTTTCGCTTGAAATTTGCAGAAGCCAGTCAGGGGAAAAGCCAAATGATTTTTTTTTTTTTTTTCCCCTGACTGTTCTTTGAAAGTGAAAATCTCATCATTTGTCGCTTGTACGCGAGACGACGTAGAACGCAAGAATTCTGAAAGGTTGCAGAGTGAAAATCGATTCAAAGCACAACTGCAGCGCCGCAGTGTTATGCTGATCATAAAAACAGACATTACACATTAACTGACTGATTCGATCCCGTTCAACGCTGGATTCCCATTGGAGGGCGCTGGTCTACCTGTTGACACGCAGATTGTTCCTGAAAGGGCTGCTTGAGAGTCTTGGGACACAGGAGCTCCTCTCCAGGTTAGCCTGCGCTGCTATTTATCGACGGAGGCGGTCTCAAGAACCTTCATCCAGTCCTTCCAGTTCAGCAGAGTTAGCCGCTGCTAGGCTAACGCAAGTCCGCTGCCAACACAAACAATCTCACCCACTCAGCCGAGGCTAATAAATCAAACCGCTTGACTTATTGATGTCAGTGTCTGATAAATGCCTTGATAGAATCATGTTGGACATAAACCGACGCTGAGGGACTAGTTTCTCAGCTGCGGCAGAATTTCATCTTGAGGGTTTAAGTCACCCTGCTGCTCTGCTTCTGTAGCATCGACAGCGGCAGGGGAATGAAAGAGCATATAGAGCGAGTGTGACCACGCTGCTGCTGCTGAAAGAAAAGATTCTGAGCCACTCCTTCAAACACACTGCCAGAACATTGCGCTACGTTAACGCTAAGCTTGGACTTCCTTGTTTACTGTTTCACCGCAAGCTGCACTGCTCTCATATTGTGAAACACACACTGTGTATATGCACCTTGAACGTCTACACCACCGAAGCAAATTCCTCGCATTTGTAAAATCAGACTTTTTCCTGATTCTAAAGTCAAGCTGAACTGAACTGAAAACAAACCAAAAGCTTCCAAGCATTGGGCTCGTGTGAACTTGCTTCTAACTCTGATGCAGGATCTGCAGATGAACCTTGACAGGCCTTAGATTAGGGAGGAACAAGCCAAGTTGTTCCTATCTGCCATTTGCACTGATTGGGCTCCTTGAACAAAGATCAGAGGCACGGGTCTATTGGTCAAGACGGGGAACCTCAATCAGTCGAAGGAACCAGTTTATCAGTGAGTGGATTACTCAAGGACTCTAAATGATACTGACATCATTTCCACGACACCGAATGAATCATCAACTATAGGCAGCAGACGTGGGACTTGCAGAGGTTGCGTCAGCGCAGGTGATTCTGTGACTGCATCTTCATATTCTTCTACAAACATCGGGGGTTCGCCGCGGTGGCAACCGGATCTCCGGGTTGAGTTCAGCCTTGGAGGGTCTCAGGGCTCCTGACCCAATCACAGGACACATATGGGTGAAGTTAAGCATAAAGCCAGCTAGCTGGCCTTGGCACTGTATCTTCGAGATCTGACTGGCTGTTGCAACTGACTGTGTTCAGTCCACTTACAGCGGACAAGAATATTATATTGGCAAAAAACTCTACCGTAATACACAACTATAGAAGCAACCAACTGGATATTATATTCGGTGAAGGATGCAAAATGTATCCCGTCATCCCCTGAGGGACCCATTGGGTCATCCAACACCCCAAGTCCAACCCAGAGTACTGAATGCCAAGCAGGGAGGTAATGGGAACCACACTGGGAATCAAACCCACAACCTATCAGTCTCAGGGCGGACACTCTACCATGACTGGGTAAAAACTCTACCGTAATACACAACAATGGAAGCAGCAGCGCAGGAAAACATTGTGGACGGCTGCTGTAGACGATTCATCCGCCCCTCGTCTCAAGTTTGGCCTTCATCAGTTTCCATCCAAGAGGAGCAGGCAGGTCCGCTGGCCGGGAGCCCTGCGCTGGGCCCACTCACACAACACCCCCCCCCACCCCCCCACCCCCACCCACCCCCTCCACCGGAGGACTTTGTCACTCTTTATTCCCTGTCACCTGACTTCCAAAAGGAATCCTGCCAGAGCGCTTTTCCGGCAGAACGAGTGCTAACCAATGGCGGCGCAGCAGGAGGACTGGATGAGAGGGGTGTCGGGGGGGGGGGTGAGGAGGAGGGAGGCGTCCTGCCCCTCGGCAGGCCTCTGGACGGGACTCAAACATCTCGTTTAGAGGCGCTGGCTGAGGCTGGAGGCTGCCATCAGCCAAGAGCCAGAGAGACGACGACAACCAGGGGTTCAAACCAGTGGTTCTCAACTGGTTCAAGCGGCTTTGTGGGTGGTGTGTTTTGAACCTGGTGGAGTCTCGGGGCCCACATTTTTATTTCCTTGTCGTGAAGTTGCGAGCCAAATTTAATCCGCAGCATTAAAATCATTCCACAAAAACAAACTCGCTAGCTTGCTTTCTGTCGTGTAGAGCAAAAATAAATTTTATTGAAATTATTGAATTCAATTGTATGTCCTGCAAAATAAATACCCAACATTCTCTCTCTATATATTTATGTATTATATAATATGTTTAAAACCCCTTTCAAAAAAAAGGAGGCCCTGCCAACAAAGCAACCGGCAACTCAATCCAAACAGCTCCGAGGCCCACTTTTGGGCCGCGACCCACCACTTGAGAAACACTGGTATCCACTCCGACTTCGGGCGTCTGAAGATAATAATAAAAAGCTGTTCCAGTACCGGCGGACAGTGAGCTGCAGCGTCTTGTAGGAGCCTTTGACCAGAGCGATGGCCTCCTGCCTGAAGCCCGTCAGCTCCACCTCGTTGATGGCGATGAGCTCATCTCCCACCAGCAGGGGCTCCTCCGACAGGTCCGCCTTGCCGCCCCTCTCCACCTGCACAAACACACACACACACACACACACACGAGCAAAAATGAGCATTCACAAACACACATTGTCCTCAACTTGACGCAGTTTCTCTTGGGCACCACAGCGATGACAACTTGCCGAGTCACACACACTCCCTGCGGCAGGTGCGACTGTTGTGCGGGTTTCCATTGTGGCGGCCACTTGGTGGGGGAACACTTGCCACGGTGTTTTCATGTGCGTGTTATGCGGAGGGTCAGTGCGGGTAAACACCGGCGGCTTTGGCGGCGTGCCCGCAAGCGGCGCATTCCTGCTCTGCCTCTGTTAGTAATCAGAGGGCTCCTTGATTCTCTCATTCATCAAATTTAGATTTGATCCGTCGTGGGAAAAAATAAATAAACACACTTGATTGTGCGACCGGCCGCCTCAGATAAACGTGTCTTAAAGAGAAAAAAAACACCAGCGATAAGATAAGATAAGAGTGACCTTTCAGTCTCATGCCATGCGGAGAACAATGGAGAAGTGGCTGAACGCGTAATTGAGCTTCGGCACGGAGAAAAGAAACAAACTGACCTGGCACCACAACTTTCTGCTGTTCTCCTCCAAACAGGCAGATTTCAGCTATCATAAAAAGACAGCAGCTTCCCTTTGTCCAAATACATCCTCCACCAACACACACACACACACACACACACACACACACACACACACACACACACAAGCACGCTGTTGAATCCATTAAGTGGTTCCAGTTTCAGCCGATCTCCAACTGGACCCCAACTGCACTATCAGCACTTTCAGCAAAGCCCCAAGAGGAGCCTGACGGTATGAACATGTAGCGTCTGTCTTGTTATCATTGTGACAGGGTGGTGTGTGTGTGAGTGTGTGTGTGTGTGTGTGTGAGTGTGTGTTCTCTCTAAGGTCAGGCTGCCTTGTGTTTTCAAGATAATAAGCTGAGTCAAATTGCAAGGTTGAGAATCTGTGCACATTCTGTTCATGGCTCACAGTCAAAACTGTGAGCTCCTTTTATTATATATATATATATATATATATATATATACATATACATATATAAAGGCCTTTCTAAAGCATCTGATTGTTTCATATAGGGATAAAATCTCCAAGAAGGTTTTAAAAAGTTGATTATTCATCAGGAGGAGTCTAAAGGTTGAGAAAACATGACTTATTGCACATTTCAAACAAGTGTCTTGTGTTGTAATAGTGCGAAGTGAAGAGCAATTCCGTTCTTTCAGACTTCTCCCTGGTATCTCAAAACACCGTCTCGTGTTACTGCAGGGGGTTTACAAAAAGAAAGAAGAAGAAGAAGAAGAAGAAGAAGAAGAAGAAAAACACTGCGTGCTATTAGATCATTCAGACCACATCTGGATCTGCAGGGTTTCCATCCCCCCGGGGACCACCTTCACCGCGGTGGAACACCACACAGCAGCCGTCCCAGGGTCGGCTGGCCGGTCCTGAGGTGTTGCGTCTTTCTCAAAGCGACCGTCGCAGTCGGGCCCTCGGCGAACAGCGGAAGAAGAACGGATAGGACAGGGTTGAGGAGACTGCGGTGCAGTTCCCGTCGTGGCCACAAGATGCCGTTCCAAAAGTTGCTCGTCGCGATTCTGCGGCGTCGTTTGAAGAATTGTTTCAAACAGTGGCTTTGTTGAGACACTGTCAGATATTTCATCTCGTGTCATCTCTCACTCCCACCTCGCTCGTTCCTGCAGATGAACAATAGCAATTTTGCCCGTCCGTACCGGTCTGGCAACAGAAAGTGTCCTTATTGAACGGCTGCTCCCAAATATTTGACCGTGATTGACAAAGAAATCTCAAAGCCGTTCTGTAACAACAATCCCCGCCCACCTGGGACCTTCTCAAACGTTGAGACAAATGCCAAGAATTTCACACGGGGTGTGTCAGAGAGAGAGCGTCGCCCTGCCGCACTACGACATGTGTTTGCCGTTTCCGACGAAAGCCCAACATGCTTTTGGCCTAACGCACTGCAGCGCAGCCCAGGCGTCTGGGAAGTCCTTTAAAAAGTCCTTTTGAAATCGGCCATCACAGCTCTTTGCTTTACAGAAACCAGAAGAGCACTGCAGAAATTGTGCAACGCAATCAAGGGGGTGAGGACACGACAGTGATGGATTGTTTCTGTTTCCGAGAAAGGAAAAGAAAGAGACTGAAAGGCAAACACGCAGTGTAATGAGCTGCGCCGGCGTCGGGGAGAGGAAACGGAACTCTCGGAGCTGTGAAAGAAAAACAGTGTGTTAAGATGTAAACTGTTCCTCTGTAAAACAGCGCACGTGGCCGCGCTGTTTGCCTTTTTCAGGAATAAATATACCCAAATAAGGCCCAGCGAATCACTCGGTACCTCTGCGTGTGAGTGCGTGTGCGTGTGCGGGTGCGGGTGCGCGCGCTGACTCTGGTATTCCAGCTGAAATTCATTACGCCTCAGACAGAGATATCCAAACAGAGCGGCTCAGCCCGCTCCCACTGCCGCTGGGACAACACACCTCCTCCAATCCATACGCACCGCGCACTGTGATTTGGGAAAGTGTTTCTCAGGGACTCTGGCTGGGTGACAGTGGAGGGGTGGACGAGTCGCGATCAACCGGAGACTCGCACTCAACACGGTAATGACGCGGTAATAACCGATAATAATCCAGCTGCTGCCGTTTTACGCTCTGTTGGTGACACCCAGAGTGAAACCCTGCCCCTTATTCCTAGTTCATTTAATTTTTACTTTAATGAAGCGAAGTAGAAAGAAAATTATTAAAATATACCTTGCTGAGAAGAGATGTTGCTGTTCGATTAAGAAAGAAACTCTCTGGTCATTTTTTTCTGTTTTGTTATTTTATTTTATTTTTTTTCTCAATCAATCAATCAATCAAACACTTTATTTGTCCCCAAGGGGCAATTTAAAGGGCATAATGAGCAGCATTAGAGACAAAGAGTAAATGTGTGTGTGTGTGCATCTATGATCTTTCTCTGTCAGAAGTGTTGTCAGTCAGCGAAGGAATTAGCCTAGCACTGCTAGCAGGGATAGCTGAAGGTTGAAATCCTATTAATACGTCCTCAGAGGTTCAACTGGAGGCGGCTGCTGGTTTTGAGGGAACCAATCAGTGTCCTCTGAGCTGTGAGAAAACAGGAAGCAAGGAGGAGGAAAAGAGAAAGCAACCGAGGCATCGCTGTTGCTAACAAGGTTAGCATAGATGCTGCAGTGGCATCTGTTTGAATGTTGCTGTTCTTTTGAATATAAGAACATATAAGGCAATTTCATATGGTAATAGAACAATAATGGGCACTGAATGCTTTCCTCAGAGGAGAAGTTCTATCTGTTGACCATCAACCAGCAACTGGTGCAGTTCTGGCTCTGAAATGCACCTGGAAGTTTGTTTCGACTCCTTCATTAGAATGTATTGTTTTCTGTGTCTTTGTTGTGATGTAGTTATGATTGCGTGTTATGTTGCTAGGTGTGTTATGCTGCGGTGTCCGGTCTGCCTTGTCCTTTTGCATTACATTGCACGTGTGCGCAGACTGCAGAGCAATCCTGTTGATTTGCATGCTGCTTCTCGCTACACTGATAGAACCTTTATCGTGTACAAGACTTCAATGCCGGGTGGCTCACTGTTAAAACAAGGGCAGCATGTTTACTGCGAGGACTCTCACAACATGGGCGGCATTAATGTTGAGGTGAGACCTGAGGCGCCGTGAGAGGAAAAACATCCAGTTTGATGCCAGTCATGAGACTTTCAGATTACGACTCAACAGAACTGCCTAAGCTGCCCCAAACTGGCCCGACCAACAGGAACCTCCACCGCGACCTTTGACTCGGGCTCAGACCCACAATAATGCAAGCCGCTAATGGTAAAACAAGCCGAGGGTGCCAAATCTGATCCACTCCGCTTCTGCTGAAGTGACACTTTTTAATCTGGAAATCTCAAATTGACCGTGAGAGCCGTCACAATCGCTTTCCCACAACGCCAAATCAGAGCTGTGTAATTTTCAGCGCGAGTGAGAGCGCGGCCTGCGTGCCCTTGACGAGTTCTGAGCTTTCAAAAAAAAAAATAGAATAAAAAAAAAATGGTTGAGAATCACCAAGATAAAGAGAGGAGGCGACACGCGGAGACAAAGTGACTGTGACAAACAAACCCTGAAAACACCGGCACAACTATCCCCATGGGTTTGGTCTCATTCTGGCAAACGCGGGGACTCCGAACAAAGACGGACCTTAGTTGGGCATGCAGAGGCGCAGGGGCAGATAACAGACGTATTACAAGGAAATACGCATGAAGCGCCAAAGCAATAGTCATGCAGCAGGTGGCGGTTGAGTCAGAGATGAAGACCAGCGTGAACGACCTCAGGAGTGCAACATTAAAGCGCTGGTGCGTTCAAAGCCCCCGGGAGAGAAAGCGTGATTCCCATTCTTGTCCCATTTCACTGGAGTCTGGCCTTGGTCCCAGAAACGCACGCACGCACACACGTGGACGCAGACACACTGACGCACATGAACCCTTGTACCCACTAATTTGCATTTTAATAAAATGAGGCCACGGTGGCTGTTGGGACAACATCTAACAAAGTAAAAGCACGCCGATGGTCTGCGGATTTCTAAACAGATCTGTGAATTTCTAATAGCTGCCTCTGCTCGGCTCGCTGGGCCTGCATGACAACATGTGAGTAACTGCATAAACCTCCCGGGACTTTGAGACCAAGGGTGGACTTTCAACCCGTCCCTGTTCTTAGAAATGTCTCGAAGTGTTTCGTTTTTAAAAAAAAAAAAAATACATTGAAAAAAAACAACAACAAACAAACACATACACACACTTTGCAGCTTTTCAGAAGCAGTTTTGTTATGTCTTTTGGTGTACAACAAGTAAATAGGCCACAAGTTTCCCCCCACAATAATATTTGTACAGCGTTCATTTCCTTCCTCCGATGACTGAACACACATCCCAGTCTGGTAAGACGGCTATGGGCTGGAAATGCAAGACCGACTACCTTCAGTTTCTATCACAAAATGAAAGCTAAGTTTAGAAGAAACTCTACCTGTGTGTACATCAGTCAACTCGATATGACGTTTAGTGATCAACGTTACGGGTTAGGTTTGATATCATTTAGTCATGTGGATGAAATTGAAAAGTATGGCTTCATATCTGGGCAGAAGTTCAAAGCTGCTGTGTTGCCACAGGCGAGTATTTGTGATGAAGTCATGAATGTGGACCCCCCCCCCTTCGAGAGGCGCATAACTTGTGTGAGGTGCCCTTTAAATCGCAGCCTGACCAACGTGTTTCCCTTCCCTTCTCATCACTGACACTTCAAAGTTAACGCCTGACTAAAACTCATGTAAACTCTCGCCTCCGTTGCCAGCAATGTATCTCGTGTGTGAATGCGGCGTTCAAGTGCTGCATCGCGGTACCTTGGAGATGATCAGCGGCTCATCGTGCTCCAGGCCGCCCTGCACCGTGAAGCCCCACGGTGCTCCCCCCTGCAGCCGGGCCTCCACCAGCAACCAGCCGCCGCCGCCTCCTCCTCCTCCTCCTCCGAGCCCCGCCCGACCGCCGCTCTCCATGCCCGGCCAGGCTCCAGGCTCACCCCGGTGCTCCTCTTCACTCAGCCCGGCGGCGGCAAAGGTGTTCGCCGGACTGAAGAACCGCCGTCCGCCCCTGGTGCCTTCACGGCCGCATGTCCCGCCGCTCTCATTAACAATCCCGAGTCGGGCTTGGACCGCCGGGGCGGAGGAGGAGGAGGACGAGGACGAGGCAGGAGGTGTCCGTGTTTCCTGCAAAGTGCATTCCTGACTGAAGCCCGGAGAGAGAGAGAGGGCGAGAGAGAGCGAGAGCGAGAGCGAGAGAGAGAGAGAGAGAGAGAGAGAGAGAGAGAGTTAGTTCCCGTCGGCCGTCGGGAGAGGGAGTTAGAAAGTTCACACGCTGGATGAGAAAGTGGTGTTAAAAAAAAAAAAAAAAAAAAAAACCTTGAGCCGTCGCAGGCTCGGATCGGATGTGCTCGTCGCAGGAATATAGACCTCCTCCCTCCCTCCCTCTCTCTCTCTCACTCCCTCCCTCCCTCGCCGTCTCTCTCGCTCCCGATCGCCCTTCCGAAAATTCAGTTTAGCATCACAATAGGATTTACCGCGACTCACTGAACCAGAAGAAAAGGAGAGACGGGGAGGGAGGGAGGGAGGGAGACTCCGGGGGGAGAGAGAGAGGGAGGGAGGCAGAGAGAGAGAGAGAGAGAGAGAGAGAGAGAGAGAGAGAGAGAACAAGGGAGAAATAAGGGTGTGTAGAAGAGGAAAAAGGAGGAAGAACGTGTGGAAACTGTGCAATTAACAAAGAGAAAGGCCCTGGAATGAAGGACATAAGGACGGGTTTTCCCGGTGTCTCTCCTGCTTCCAGTGCTGATGACATGTAATCCAATCCTCCACAGCAGGGCCCGAGAGTGTGGGGCAGCCGGTTTGACACCGTTTCCATTCATTCACACCGGAAACCGGATTACCGTGCGCAGAATTACAACACCGAGGTGCCTCTCGGATCCAAGCGTGTGAGACTGGGAGCTCAGTGTGTGGTGTGGGCCGTCGGGGTTTTTGAACCTGAAAGTTTGCGCGTCGTGCTCTGCGCTCATCTTTTAACTGGAAACATGATTTATTTTTTTTGTTTTATTCATTGAAACATTGCTTAACTGGTTGGCTTACTTCACACTTAGCCAGCACATGAAAGTAAAACCAAGATGTTGTGAGCTCCCCCTAACTTGTTTGTTCTATAAATGTGTATGAGGAACATGTAGAAAACATATCATGTGTCTTTAATGTTCATTGAAATGAACAAAAGCAAAATGTTACAACAAAATCAGCGTTTTTGAAGCCCCACAATAGTAAGCTCTTCGTTGAAATGACTCTTAAAACACTGGGAAATGGATGAAATGCAGTTATTTCACGACTTACTTACTATTAATATAACTTCTTCAAGTTCGGCAGGCCGGATTAAAAAAGCACAATGGACCGCATATGGCCCACGGCCCCCGTAGTTTGCCCATCCCGTGGGACCAGCGGCGGTTATGTCATTAGCACGGAAGGCATCGAAGGTGTTGGACGCAGTGAATGCAGTGAATGGGCGATGCGTATTGGGGCTTGCTTTTAAATTAAACCAGGAAGAAAAATGTAGCCCACTCGGCTAATGGATCGCTTCCAACATCAATCCAACATCAACATTGTCCTATTTTGGTAGTGCTTCCACCGTCACTGCAACCAGTGCTCAGTACCGGGCGAATATTTCACAGGCCAAACCCCCAAAATCAAACGAGCGACTCGGCATTGAGTCACCAACTGGAAGGTGAAACGTTCCCATGGTCCGTGGAAACATTTTTAGCTTGCAAAAGAATGCTTGGTCATTAGGCCGTCGGCAGAGTTTTATAACATGTCACGGCTGCACTGCGATAACATGTCACTCATTCTGATAACAGTTGCATACCTAATTGTATAGTGGCTTGGAAGTTATTTCTTTTGGGCACGATTACTTATTATTGTTATTATCATCATTAGCAACATGAATTTAGCAACAGTGTCCGAAAACATTGTGCCGTGTTAGGTAGAGAAGATTTGGCACCTTCATTGAGAAGAACAATCATCAAAACGGCAATGTGATCTGGTTCTAAATCGGACTAGCTAAGTAACCGCTGTTGGAATTCAAGTCACTCCAGATTGACAGTGAGACAGGTAAATACTCAGGCCGAATATATGGAGGGGAGTTGTGACAAGGGTACACGCTTTAAAAAAAAAAAAAAAAAGGTAGTCCAACAGCAATACCACCAAAACTTTCAAAATCAAACCGCAGAAGCCCACATCCGATTAGACTTCGGTTTTCACCTGCGACTGGAATGTGGGAAAAGTATACCGGCCTTTAGCGGTAGATTGGGATCAAATCAAGAGCAAGTGTTTGCAGTGTGTTGCATTTCTCAATGCTGCCATCTAGTGGAAGATTGACAAATTACATAGTCAGGGAAATTCACTCACCTGTCTTTGAAACTCGTTTACTCGTAAAAATACTCGAAAACGTCTTCCTTCGCCATTTTGCATCGACGCTGAAATTCGGCGCCAAGGACCTCGACTGTCTCCCGCTCTAAAGAAACACCGGTGGTTTCTGGGTAAAAACCACAAATGGAGAAAAACGCTTAGGCGAAGTTTACAGGCGTTTGGTTGAAATACTAGTCGGGCTGTTTAAAGAACGTCGGCTCCCACATCAAATTAAAATTCTACAACAACAACAAAAAAAGGATATCAAATTGAGCACGAGTGTTTAATTTAGGTTTTAGTTTGTCAAGTCGTTTTTGAGTTAATATTACCGATGTGCAGCACGTACTTACCTGATAGAGACGGTTAGCTCCTCTGTCCAGGTTCGCTAAAGAAAGTTTGGTCAGTGAAGCTAGTGTTTAACCACACATCTACCGACGTTGCTCGACACACATTGCAGTTGGTCCATGTCAACGAGTGTGTATAATTTCAAATAACGTATTTTCTGCATTTCATTTTTTAAAGTTATGTTTTACAACATACATATTTTTAAACTACAATGAAATATAAATGTTTAAGTTTTCCACTATTTTCACTGGTAACCATGTGAAAGAACACACAGAAAACCGGGTCGTATCGAGTTAGAAACAAAATGACAATGACAGTTAAACTGTTCAACTGTCCACCATCTCATTCAATTGAATGCAGCTGATTGTGTTAGACCCGTTTGAATGCTTAGGCATAAAACTTTCAATATAATCAAATGTTAAAAACATGCAAGGACAAACTTTTTGCAGTTTTCAGAATAAAGTAAACAAAAAAAAAAAAGCCAAATTTCTTTTCTTTTCTTTTCTTTTTTTTAAAAGTATGTTTTTCCCATGCAGGTGTGATGTGTTAATATTTTTTAATTTTCAATAACCAACAACTGGCTCGTATATTTCCAGACAAAACAACAGACAGTGTATTTACAGTCAATCTCATGTACACTTCATTTCTTCACATATACACAAATCCAATCCATGTACAATATTTACACTGAGGAGTCTGTTTCATTGATGCTGAGGGGGAGCTGTCAGTCACAGGGCCAAGTGTTACTGCTCACATCAGTATCCTGCTTGTGTTCCGCTTTCTGAAGAAAACATGTCTCATGTCTTCTTGCCAAGGGGAACTAGCATACGACTGAGAAAGCTCTAACTTTTTAGTGCTAAGTTTAGCAAAACGTCGCTCTTGGCTTCCGAGGTAAGAAGACAACTGAAACCGATGAGATCAGATCATAGAAAAAATAAAAGAGGCTGAATCACAGAAGACAAATTGAAGATCTGATCTAGCACCTTTCATATTCAGTACAAAGAGTTGACGAGTTCAAAGTGCACACAGAGAGTCTGTTTTGTTCTCGTTTTCCTAAAAAAACGTCCTGGGACAAAAAAAAAACACTGATGAGCAAACACGAGCGTTGTTTTTCTTTTGCATGGGGACAAATCCCTGAGCGAATGAGGAATCAATGGATTTTTAAAATCACTCAGACTTTGCATCTGATTCAGGTGCTTGAAAGGCACCCGCCTCATTTCTCATTGTTTCAATTTGATATTTCAACATGATTTGCCCAAGGCGGTGGAATCAATGTCGAGAACAAATCCGCAGCCCTCGCACAGGATACTGATGTGTATGTGAGCATCCTCTGTGTGAGTGTAGGACGAGGATGAGGATGAGGAGGAGGAGGAGGAGGGGGAGGAAGGTGTTCATCACAAAATCCAAGCTAATTGCACACTTCACCGACGTCATGTACAGACCGTAGTATCATTCACATGTACGTTTACATTGTAAGGTCATAAAGCAATTCACTGTCCGGACGCCGCAGGCAGTCGTATATACGTTCTAAGCATTTCTCAGTGGTCAAGTTTTTCTCTAAAGCTTTCCGTCAAAGGTCTCCGTTCTACGCTTCAAGTATAAGTTCATTCGCAAGGGCTTGGCTGCTGTCAGGGCAAAGCCTCGGCTCTGCACAAGCAAAGCATCGATGGCACACTACAGGTGCGCAGCAGAGAAACCCAAAGCCGCAAGCCAACTCCCTCACACAGACCGACTTGGAAAAATCCAATTGATTTGGCCGGTTTTAGGGTGACACTTAAAAAAAGGAAACACGATCGTACTGTGGAGGGAAGGAAAAGTGGTTGCAGTGGCAACTTGTGAAAACTCGATTCAAAGACAGAAATTTAAGCTCAGAACCAAATTTGCGGCGTCGGAGTTGCAGCACTGAGGTTTTTCCTCTGACAGCAGCAGGCAGCACATTCATAAAGTGACTCTGATATTAAAAAAATAAAATGAATGAAATGTGAAAGAACAGCTGGGATCCGAATGGAGTGTGGCAGAAAGAATCTGAGGTAGAGTGACGCTCAAGGAACACACACTGATGAGGTAAACACAGCTCGGGGGTGTGGGGGGGGAGACGTTGTCTGTTCCATTTCGGTTTGACAAAAGAAAAAAAAAAAAAAAAAAAAAAGACGGAGCCTTCCGGAAGACTGCCGCCTTTCCTTGCTATGGTGTTCATTTCTTAAATGTGTATATTTGACACGCGTTTCCCGCTGCCGACTCCTCTGTCAGCGGGTCACAATCACGCCTCCTTAGTGGCAAGATACTGTACACTTAAAAAGAATTTTTTAAAAAATGAACCAAGAGTAACAAATAAGCTCTCCAACGGAAAACGGAGGAGAATAAACAAAGCACTGGCAACCGATTACGAGTAGCCACGGCTGCAGAGTAACACAGCTGGTGGTCAAAACACCTGTCTCTCTCTCTCTCGCATGTCGCAGAGACCAATCGGCAACTTTTGAAGCGCAAAGATGAACGATAAAAAAAAAACCCGAAGGAAAAAACTTTTGTTTCCGTCCTCGGCCCATCTTTCATCCCCAAAAACTGGGCCTTCCAGAACTAAACCACAGCGGTGGCGAGGGAGAACCGTCCTGATTGGCCGCAGCTCCCCGCCAATCAAATAACTTGCGGGAGAGGCGTCTTCTGGCAGAGACACCCAGAGCAGGTGAAGCTCAGTGCTGGTAAAATGCGACCAATCTGGACAATGGGGGGGGCAGGATGCCAGGATGCACACCCCCCCTCCCCCCGGCCCGGCAGCAAAGACCTGCCGGTCCCCCCCCCCCCCCTTTTTTTTTTTTTTGAAGAAAACGTCAATCAATCAATCAATCAATCACTCAAATCTTGGTGCAAGCCCCGGCCGCCGTCAAACGATACTGTCCTGCAGCAGCGGCTCGAAGTCCTCGTCGCTGGCGGCGGGGGGGCTCTCCTCGTCGCTGCCCGGGAGCGGCGTGTTGATGTGCACGCCGGCCAGCGACGACATGGACTCCTTGCTGTCGGCGTGAGACTTCTCGCCCAGCGACAGCTGCGAGGACGAGGAGGAGCACGAGGGCTTCTCGGGGATGAAGAGGGCCACCAGGAAGGCCACCACCACCGTGCACGCCCCCAAGAGGAAGGGCGGGCCGGGGATGAGCGCGTGCTGGGAGGGGGGAGGGAGAGAGCGCCGAGGTCAGGTGACTTGAGCACTGGCATCTCAAGTCAAAGCTCTCACAGATTTCACATTCATCACTTTAGCTGCGTTGCTCTCCATATTGCAGTTTCTAGTTTAAGATCCATTCCAATGATGTGATGCAAATATTCAGCTAAATAATGAATAATGCTCTTACTTGAAATGACTCCTGAAACAGTTTTATGACTTACTTATTTTTAAGTTCAATGCAAAAATGATTTTTGACCCCACACTTTTAAACGGTAGTGTACATACAGTATCTGAATTGATGAGGTCAAATATATATCAACTGATAAAACTCTAGTTTGTTTTTTATTTTATAGCTATAAATCCGAACATTTTTAAGCTATCAGCCACCTAGTGGCCACTAAAAAGAATGCATGTGGAAAAGTTGCACACACCTAGACCTACTTTAATCTTACCATAATCTCCCTTGACATGCTATTACTATTTCTACTTCTCTTATTAGTATTATGTTACCAAAACCGTCCCTTTTACAGTATTTTTTTTTTTTTTTTTAAATCAGAACTGCACAAGAAGAGAACGCTTTTATTCGCGCTTTCGTCAATATCGTCGTGTACGTTCAATTCGATTCAATTCAATTCAAAAAGCAGCAAGCTAAATTGTACCCAGAGCTCCATCCCTGAGCGTTTCCACCGTGGCTCTTTACCTCAGTGGGGTTGTTCAGCGGCAGGATGTTGAAGTCTCCCTCGATGGGGTCCATGGTGTTCAGCTCCACGTTGAAGAGGAAGAAGACAAACCCGTAGAGGGCGGGGCCGAGGCCGTTGCACAGCCCCCTGATGCCTGTTATCATCCCCTGCACCACACCTGCAGGTCATTTAGTCAAGTGCGTTAGCCGAGACTCGCGGTCACTGACGGAGAGCTATAATAAGACGCTGACCTATCGATGTGAGGGAGTGGAACAGAGGGTGCAGAGGACATGAAGGGGAGGAAGAGGAGGAGGAGGGGAAGGGGGGGGGAGACTCACCTTGTTTATCAGGATCAGCAGACTGCGACACCAGAGCGGAGACGGCTGGGAAGGTGATGGAGGACATGGCTGCCACAGCACCAGCTGCCCACATCATCCTGAGAACACACACACACACACACACACATAGAAGAACATGAATATGAATCAGAGGTCTTGCACTGCAGTGCAGGCGACTTCTGCCTGCAGTCGTAGTTTGGGTTGAGTTTATTTATTCATTCATTCATTCATTCGTTCCAATCAAGCGATTGGAACGGAGCAGCATGAAGAAAACTTATATAATATAACAATTATCTTATTCTATAATTCTATAAAATATTTGCACAGCTCTTCTTGGCAACTTATGTTGCATTTAAGCCACGTGAGGTTTCCATGTTAATTTATCATCCACGAGGGAAGGAGCCAAAGCTGCTCGCTAACAAAGACAGGGATGTCTCACCATGGCTCGGACCCGAAGCCGTACCAGGCCAGCTGAAGGATCTGGAAGCCCAAACCCAACAGAACCGTGTTTTTATTACCCAGGGTCCTCATCAGCAAGGTGAGGAAGAGGGTCTACATAGAAAGGGAGAGAGAGAGAGAGAGAGAGGTAAACTGACTGCAGAGACAATACGGTCCAGAGTGAGGCAGTGTGTTTGAAATGTTACCTGTGCTAAGATGGACAGGATGCCCACCACTCCGATAAAAACGGCGATCGTAGTGGAGGAGAAGTTGACGACCTGGAGAAACAATCACCGCGGTTACCGCTTGGAATTCAAAAGCAGCGGGTTACAGATGATTGGAAGCAGTGAGTCTCACCTGTCTCAGGTAGAGGAAGAAGCTGGAGTACTGGCCAGCCTCCGGCAGGTAAGACAAGAAGACGGTGATGCAGATCAGCAGGACCGTGGAGTCCTGGCCCACCTTCCTCAGAGACTGGAAGACAGAGGATCAGCAGTCAGCGCCACAGTCTGTGAGGAACCTCTGACATTCTGACTCAGGAGTGTAGTTAAAGTCAGGGGTGGCACCACCCGCCTGCTCCTAATTGTTACGCTTTCGTTATATGGCCTCAGTGGCGCCGCCTGTGGTTTTACTTGGTATTGCACCACAGCGGGAAAATCAGCGGTGAGGAACGCATCGTGCGATCGAACGCGCAACAGGGAGACAGAATGAACTCAACAGCACTAGCAGTGGACGAAAGGTGGCACAAAGCCCACATGACAGATGCATGTACTGACGGTGAAGGGGTCCGCCTGCTCCCAGGAGATGGGCGCCCCCCAGGTGTTGAGCTTCATCTTGTCGGGCAGCGACTCGGGCACGGCCAGCAGGATGAAGCCGATGTCGGCCAGGGAGATGAGCGTGGCCAGCAGCACCACCAGGTTGTCTCCGTACCAGGCCGACAGGTACGCCCCGATGGCCGGGCTGGTCACCAGGCTGGCCGCGAAGGTGGCCGACACCTTTGACGAGAGGAGAGAGGGCGCTTCAAGGAAATGACCTCACTCTGTGTGTGCAACAGCGTCAAAAAAAACAAAACATTCAGTGGCAGCGCTCACCAGTCCGTAGGCCGTACTCCTCTCCCTCTCGTCCGTCACGTCGGCAACGTAGGCGAAGATGACCGAGAAGGTGACGGAGAACGCGCCCGACATGGAGATCATGGCAAAGTACCACCTGTAGAGGGCGCACCAGGTGACAGAGGAGCCACTCTCAATCAATCGATCACCTGGTTGCGACGAAACGACTTTAACTGTATTCTTCAGTTCAGTGGGAGTGTTTGAACAGACGGTCACTGACTCACTCCTGCACTGAACTCCATTATTAGCAGTTTGATGACATAATGATCTCGAACGCTCTGTGATCGTGACGAGAGCACGGAAATGAGTCAGGATGTGTTTAACAAGTGTGGGGACATTTTAATGTTCGATGCAAGCCAAATTTCCAAGGTCTAATTAAAAGTGTTAGTTCCAAGTGTGCAAAATGCGACAACAGTTTTAACGAGTCTCAAATATAAACCACGATGCGTCGTCGACTCTTGTATGGTTCAGCAAACACAGCTAAGTGGGATCATAATACAAAGCTTAGTTTCAGCCAAATCATTCATCAATCAAACGTGTGTAATGACGGCGCCATACTGCACACTTGATATTCATTCCCTAAAATCACAATCAATGAGACATTCAACCGTCAAAGCCATCCCATAATGAGTCAGCCCACCCTGACTGACTCTCCTGCACTGCTGATGTTCCGCCAGATGATTGCCTGACGCTGCTTCAATGCAGGAATGAGTCAGTGGAACAGACACAGCGTGCTTCCTCCACAGCCAGCCAGCCTGCCTGCCTGCGTGTGTGTGTGTGTGTGTGTGTGTGTGTGTGTGTGTGTGTGTGTGTGCTGCTCATACCAGGGGCTGAGTCTCATCAGTGGGATGGGAGCGCAGGTGAAGAAGACGGTGACCAGCAGGAAGGTGCGCCTCCCCCACACGTCGGACAGCGCACCGATCAGAGGGGCCGACATGAACGACAGCAGGCCCTTGGAAGTGCACAAGAGACACTCGTGTAAAGATTTTTGCAACCGCCTGTTTGAACCGTTTCTGTTTCCTCCCCGGTGTTTTTCTGCAGTTTGACAATCAATCCGGCATTTTTCAGGTTCAAAATTTTTAAAAATGTGAATCAAGATGCAGAAATGTGCCAGTGGGACAAAACTTTGTGGACAGGAAGCTTTGCGAGCTTCCTTCTTTGGGACGACACTGTCGTCGTTAGCCAGGTTCATTTGCCTTTAAGGTGTTTTGTCAAAGGGTATCAGTACAAATGGAGTAAAGTGAGAAAGTCATTACCTTCACACCCTGAATGAGGCCATTCATGAGGAAGGTGTGCTGGGGAAACGTTTCGTGTAAAACCTGGAATGAAAGCGGTAAAAGTTGAGAGCAGCAATAAAATGGATTCTTATTCCATGAAGTTAAAGCTGGAGCATTTTACCCATTCACACATGTTTATTTTTCACCCGGGACTCCAGTGAAACTACCCAAGAGGCACCACAGATCTCCAGAAAACAGCACATTTAGCACTGTGTTTATAGCCTTCCATAAAGAAATTTATTTGCACGTATGGAAAAAAGGCAAAAGTCCATGAAACGGTCACCTGCGGGAGGTATAAGTGCCCTTTGTGACATCACTGGGGGTATGTTTCACTGTGAGTTTTACCAAAACCTCTCAGAAAAGTAAAAAAAAAAAATAAAAAAAAAATCTCTCGACCTGATTGTTTGCAACCTTCTCTTGCGACGTGTGTAACAAAACAAGTCAGGCATTGTCACTCACGGTGAGCATTGGTGTGGTGAGCAAACCCCAGGCGAAGAACTCCAGGAAGATGACCACCACTGCATGGTACACGCTGGGCCTGCCCACCCCCTGCTGCAGCTGGAAGACACAACCAATCAAACAAAGAAAGAAATTAGACAACATTGGACAAAACATCTAGCGTTGCGGTTCTGGAGATTGGTCTCGGTCTCCAGAACACTTTTTAAGGGTCTCGGTCTCAGAGGCATTTTAACTGGGTCTGGTCTTGGACTGGACGGACTGGGGTTTTCTCATCCAGACCAGTGGAGACCTCAGCCAACGCTGTAATAACACGATAATAACAGGAAAGAATCCAGCTGCTGCTGTGTTACACTCTGTTGGTGACACAGAGTGACACCCCGTCCCCCTTATTCCTATTTCTTCCATTTTTGAATTTCATGAAGCAAAGTTGTTTGTTGCAAACGGTTCAAAACGGTTGGCAAGGCAGCAAAATGTTCAAGAACTTGAATTTAAAACTTGAATTTAGAAAGATACTTGTAATTTTTTTTTTCTGTTTTGTTGTTATTTGTCTTTGATATATAAAGTCTTGGTCTGGTCTCCATCTCGACCCTCTCTAGTCTTCATAAAGTCTTGGTCTGGGTTGGTTGGTGCCGTCTCGACTACAACACCAGCGACATCACCGCCCGCCGCCGCAGCGCTCGACTCGTTTCACAAAAGCTGCTGCTGGCCACAATGTAGCAGCAGAGGACGAGCCGTCGGGGGAGGGGGCGGGGGACATAATGGAAGGAAGAAGAATAGAGGAGAACGGGCCGACTTTCACTTTGCGTTTCATCCGAGTTAACCGCCCGCTGTGCTGCAGCCCTGGCGGGCGGCGACCTTTAATGTGGGCACGGCGAATCAAACGAAGCCGAGCGGGAAAACTTTGCAAACAATGTGTTTGATAGGTCCTTTTAAAGTGAAATCCGGGGCCACTTCCTGGCAGAAACCAAGGCTCACTAACAGCCGATTAAAGGAGAACAATGTTAAATGGGTGCACGGCCCATTAGACGGAAGTCAGCCTACTGACACACATAGACAGGATTTAGTGATGAGGCCACAGGTCTCTGCAGTTTAGCTGCAGTCATAACCAGGCCGCTGAACAGATGTGGACAAATTACACCAGGAATTATTTTTTTTAACTCCAGCCTGGTGGCAGCAGGTGGGAAGGAGATCACCTCCAACCACCAGCAGAGTTTTTATGGCTTTAAAATGCGTTTCTTTTCATTCCAGCATAAAAAAAAAACAATAACATTTGAGCAGATAACTTTTCTTTTGTCTATAAAATCCAGACCACATTAAAAGAAACCATACTGAATTGGGAAATAATTACTTGAGCGTTAACTACGCTCAACCATTTTGAACATTTTTTTTTTTTCCCAGTTGAAAAATGGTTTGTTTTCGTTCATAGCTGCTTTTGTTATGTTTGGTTTTACTGTTGGCGCCAGAAATACGATGATGGGACACCAAACAAGCTGAAGGTCCTACCACAGCCGTGGGCAAACTACGGCCCGGGGGCCATATGCGGCCCATGAAGCTTTTCAATCTGGTTACGTGATTTGTTCTATTAGATCGCTCAGCATCTCGCGTGGCTTCAAACCTGTCAACCATTCTTCATCACAATGCAGCAGGTGCAATTTAAAGGGGGGGGGGGGGGGGGTTAGTGAGGGGTGGGCTGTCGGCAGATGGAATGCTTTACAGTCAGCACAGCGGCAGCAGCTATAGCATATGTAATCTCTCGCTCCTGCCACTTTTGTTTGCTGTGACATAACGTATCCCGCTCACTCAGCCAGTGGGCCATAAGTCGTCCGTCCCGGTCGTCCCAGTCGCTGTTACTCAGATAGTAACACACAGGCTTCCTGGCCGCCCAAACAAAGAATGAGCTCATTGTGTTTTTAAATATGTATGACTTATGTCATTGCAAATCTCCGGGAGTCGGGGGGGGGACTCTGTGGATTTGCAGCGGTTACGTGCACGAGGCTCTTTAATAATTCAACTTAATGCGAGGTGGGTCCAAGGGGAACTCTGATTGGATGATGGCTCGTGTGGCCGCTGATCTCGGTGGTTTGACAAAAGTACGTTAAAGCCGCTCAGCAACCGTTTCCCAATGTAAAGCGCATTAACACAAACAAACAAACACACAAAACAACCAACGAGGTGGTTAGAATAAACGTGGTTAGCGAGGGGGCTGTAATTTAAAGTGTTTTCTTTTTTGATTCGCATCAATAGAAAAAAACAAAATGTGATTAACTTCATGACTTAAACACCCAGGAACCCAGGATACAGAGCAGGCAATGTGACACCAGGACGACAGCTAAGGCCATTGAACCGAATTGAATGGAGTTGTCACTCTGGCGCAGTGTCAAAAAAAAAAAAAAAAAAAAATTGCATAGGTTTTTGTGTGACAAAACAAACGAAAACGGTGGTTTCTACTGATGCACAGTTGACGAGGGTTCAGACAGAGGAGACACAGACCCTGGGCTGAGCTCTGGCAGATGAGATCATCCATCTGTGTTGACTATACCTCAATCATCCATGTACCAAAATATGACTGAGGATTGATTGCGAGGACAGAAATAAAGAGTAAAATTCCAGGGTACGAACAAGTTGTGATGAGTGAAAACAAACACAAAGTGAAAGCCTTTTTTGTGTTGATGATTTTGCATGTGTTTGAAGCAAACAAGCCAGTTGCATATGGGCTGATGATGCAAAGTCACCCTTCAAAAAATGGTTAAAATAAGAATCTTTAATGGATTCTTGACAGATTGAAATGAACTGTTTTGCCTTAAAAACATTTCAAAACCGGAAAAAACGTAACAAATAGTAATTCTATACCCTTGATATGATCAAAAATACATATTATTCGACATTGTAATTACATAACTTGATGCTGCCTTCATCCTTCTCAACCTTAACAAACTTAGCAGCTCAATCACTCAGCAACAACAACAACCTGTGGCCGTCCAGCTAATACTCCTTGATTTCATTGGCTTGAGCTCATCAACAGGGGTTATCATGTATGTTTTTATATCATGTCATGTGTCATGGCCGAGCATGAATGACGATCCATCCATCCATCCATCCCTTCGGGCTTTGCCTGCAGGCTGTGAGGACACACTGTGCCCCGTTGTGTAGGCGTCTAAACGGAACACGTCTTGTGTGTTCATCCTTTAAAAAAATAAAAGTAAAATAACATACATATATATAAATAAAATCATCTATTTGGTGATCGGCGTTTTCTGACAGAAAATGGGGAGAGAGAAAGAAAAAAAAAAAAAAAAAAAAAAAAAAAACTACCAAAAAACACGTCCGACTGTTAAAATGGACGCTGTGCAGCGGCCTCGGCTCCACTGCAGCCAGCCGAGCTGTTACGTAACAGATAATGGATCCGACATCATCATCGTCGCTCCCTGTGGTCGCACTCAACTCAGCAACACATCACACCAGCATCCACACATCCAACACAACTGCCATACTGGACCGGACCGGACCTGCTCGCTCTGATCTCAATTACGACCATGGTTGTTGTTGTGTCGTATCATGCGCAGAGTTAATCTGATGGAATTATGGGTATCAGCGCCAGGAGGAGGAGGAGGAGGCGCGGGGGGAAATAAAAGACAATCGCGCGGATTAATTCCCATCCCGGCTGATTCAATTGTGAATAATAACAGTGAATAAAATGGCGGGTGGTCCACCCACCGTCCCTCCGTCCTTCATGACGATCTTCTTCACCAGCACCACCTGGCCGGCGGCCACCGGCTGCTCCCCCGGCATCTCGTCACACCTGCCGCGGGTCACGAAGCATCCATGGTGCGTGGATATCCGCGGTTCGCCGGGGTCTTCCAGGATGCCTCCTTGTTTCAGCCTCCACAGAGGTTGATGTGCCTATCGAGTTTTAAAAAAGGCAGCGATATCAATGTCGACCTCGGTGGATATCACAACAACAAAAAAAAATACCCCGGCGACGGCAGAATGAAATCCGTGGTTTGGGTCCTGTTCGACGGTCCCGCAGCGTCCCCCTCCGCGATTGACTGTCAAGCAAAGCGGGAAGCAGGCGACTGTTTCCGGTTTAACCAAGCGCTCCCTTTCAAGGGAAAAGGCGTTTATTGACATCACGCGGTCACTCGTTGACGGAACATCTCGCAGCAGCCTCCCAGAATGAAGGTGAACGTTTGCAGAAACATTTGCAGTGGCCACTAAATGATGATGAATAATGTTTTCAGTAAAAACAGAAATACCAATGGGCAGTTTTGCAATTTTGATGTATGCAATGCATTACGTTATTATTATTTTTTCCATTCACTATTTGAAAAATACCTTTCTTACGCAATAAAAGCGAAAGACAATACACATTTACACAACAACAATATTCAGCTAACACCAACATTGCATCCACCTGCGGCCATTTTCATCACATAGATTCAGCCTCGGTATGAATCTCTAGTTTGTCCGGTCGTGCGTTGATTTTATTTTGAAAATTACAGGGCGTGTTCCTGTGCGATTGACGAGCCACAGGCGACGACGCCAGACGCGTGAGTAAAATCACGTGTCGGCGGCGGTGGTTACTGGGATGTATGTGCTGTGCACGCGCGCGCACGTGTGAATAAATCATAATAAAAAAATAAAAAAAAGGAGCTGCGGCGGCCGGAAAACGTGAGCGAGCGAGCCACGTCATCAATCAGTCGAGAAGACGCTGCGCTGCGATGTGGGTCAAACGTGACTTGCAGGTTGACATCTTTAAAATAAAACCTCCGTTTTTTTTTTGTTTTTTTTTTTATTTAAAAAAAATGCATTTATGTGAATTTTATGACAAAGCCCAGGGTTTAAATACTATTCGACATATTACTTAATTTACAATGCCTCAGTTTCACAAATATAAACCATTTCAACATGGTCAGACATTCGTCTGCAGCAGACGCAATTGCCTCCATGTTTCAAACGCACTGTAAAATTGCTTCATTTCTGCATCTGCAAGTGACTCAAAACACATTCATTTCCTTTTCAAATCAGGAGGAAAAAAATCACTAGTTTCATTTGCACAAGAGCTCCTAAATGTAATACACGACGAAAACAGAAACAATGCAACCCCAACAGTGCGTATATGTTAGTTCCAGGCAAGTCTTTGTGTTGCTCAGGTCCAATCTTGACCTGCCCTCGTCAGCAGTGTGTTGCCAGGCAACAGCGAGCTGGCAGAGGAGAGTGAGCTGTAAGGTGATCCGCCGCCGAGGGCCTCCAGACTGCCAGGTGACTCGTTAGCGGCTCAATGCAGAGCCGTGCAGTGACAGCGAGTCCTTCCAACACAGAAACTGACAACTGATAACCGACGACGGGTCTGCGTTTCAAAGGAAACAAACTTCAGCAGGTAGGTCGCAATTATGACAGCGTCCTGGTTGAAAAGGTGCAGCAGGAATTGAACAAAGCAACATCTGTGTGTGTGTGTGTGTGTGTGTGTGTGTGTGTGTGTGTGTGTGTGTGTGTGTGTGTGTGTGACAAAGTGACAGAGATGGCTTTAGCCAGTGGTCAGTGGCTGGACAGAGAGGTGCGAGGCGAGGGTCCCAGCCCTAGGTGGGTTCATGTTTCCTGCACTGGAATAAAGCCTTTCATGACTCGTCCAAGTACCCAAGTGAAAAATGCTCCGTGTGTGATTATGAGACCCCGGAGTTAACCTTTGTCAGTGTCTTGCTTTCCAGACACGGTCATGCCTTAGCCGTAGCAGGAAACGTTGCCTTTGTGTTTGGGGGGGCTTCCTCCATCAACCAGGAGGTCAGTATTTATTCTTGTATTAGTCATTTAGATATGGAACCCATTAAAACCTCACAATCTGGATGGTAATCTCTTTCCTTCTGATCTTCTCATGCATCCAGTCAGGTCTCCAGGTGGACAAACCTGTTTACTTCAATGACTTCTACATGCTGACAGGTACAGTGATGGTTCCAACATGCTTCAACAACTAAGATGTTGATATGACGTGATGTTTCTTTGTTTTCTTTTAAAAATCTCATTGGTTCATTTTTAATTGTATCATTGGTATTAAAACCCAGAAACATTTTTCAAACCCAGACTTTTTGTTATCTCCTGAACCCCAAAACATTTTGAAAGCTGTAGATGCACTTTCCCACATTCCGGTGCATTTGAACATGCTTTTACATTGAAAATCGTCTCCCGCTTTCATCCTTTTCCCTTCAGGCCAGCTTAGTCTGCAATTACTGACTACTGTTCTGGTAGACTGGGTAAAACCTGCCCAATCTAATTCATAGAGTAAAAATCATAGAGTAAATCACAAAATAATTAGAAAAAAAACAAATAAAGATGTGTAGTACATTGGATTAACGTTAGACTACATGGTTGTTAAAGTACTTTTTATTTAAGGTGAAGGTCCCCCCCCCCCCATGATATTGCACCAATGCTCTTGTATATGCGACTAGCGCAGTGAAGTGTGTGCTATTAACTGGACTAACCCGAGTCTTTGCTGTGGTCTGTAGTTTACCCTGATGATGCAACGTGGGAGGAGATTCCCCAGAGCGGAGAGGTGCCCTCCGTCAGAGCAGGACACACTCTCTGGTAAAGCAGCCAGCGGCTGGAGGAGGAACTTGGTTCTTGCTTGTGTGCAAACTGAACAAGAGTTGACATTCAACGCTACATTGCACCAAAAATCTATAGCCCTAGAAGAAACCCTGAATATTGCCTTGACTCAGTTTACATACAAGCAGTTGAATTATCATCTCATGATGACATTTAGTCATTTAGACCTTTTTCTTTTCTTTTTTTTTTGCAAACCTGGGAAGTGTTGTGAGAGGGAAGCTGTACCTCTTTGGAGGATCATCCTGCCCTGATGCCACTGAGTGTCTCCCAGGAGTCCACAGCTTTGACATAGGTGAGGATGTAGAAGAAGCTGGATGAAAAGGGATACGGGCACCTTCCACATGCTTTATTCCTTTCTTCCTTTCTTTCCGTACAGCTCTCTAGCCTTCAGCCCTGACCTGCACTCATCGACTCTCTGCTTTGTCAACAGTGTCTCTCACCTGGGACTGCTGTGCAGTCAGTGGCGTGGCCCTCAGAACACTCAGACACAGCTCTGTGGCTGTGGGAGACAACATCCATGTGTACGGAGGCCTGCTGGAGGGAAGACCCACCAATGATCTCATGGTCTTCAACACAGGTCAAGGCGAATGCTTGAAACTCAAAGGGCTTTAACTGTGGACGTCCCATCACTCGATTCACTTGATGAAATGCTGGACTGTTACAATCCGTCGCACCGACAAAGTAAAAGGAAAATGTCCGCGTCGCATTATAGTGTGAGACAGATCCCTCCATGAGATGAAATATATTGTTCGAACATTAATTGAATTACCTTAGGTTGTAAAACCTTCTCAAGGTCAAGTGTGTCAAATTTGGAGATTTTCAAGAAGAAACAGTGACATCAAGGGGTTACAGTTTAGATTGCAGTGTCTTTCACGCTCTCTCTCTCTCCCCCTCCTGAGCTTGCCAGTGAACTGTGGCGGCCTCCACACCAGGCTTCCTTATATAATGGTGCAAGATCGCAGCTAACTAGGACCAGGACCCTTGATCTATGATCTATGTGAAGTCGTGTCTATATATTCTCTTAAAACTTTACCTCTGACCTTCATCTTCTTCAGTGTCTCTCACCTGGACTCCAGTTAAAACCAGTGGATCACCTCCTCCAGCCCTGTAGGAGATGACGCACTGGACAATTAAATACCTGGGACAAGATTACACAGCTGTTGACTTACAGGGTGTGTGTGTGTGTGTGTGTGTGTGTGTGTGTGTGTGTGTGTGTGTGTGTGTGTGCGCGCGCGCCAGGCATGATCAGAGTTTTTCCCTGGTTGGAGATCAGGTGTTCATGTTTGGAGGTTTGGATGAAGGTGGAGAGTTCAGTAAAGATCTCTACATTCTCACCACAGGTACCTGCAGCACTGATCCTGACACCTGGATATTGAAATGGTCACATTTA
>NW_027466076.1:5522500-5585000 GCF_046127955.1 Nelusetta ayraudi
CCGAAGCGCCGCCACTTCCTGCTTCCCGCGGTCTGGAGACAAGAAATATTATATAGTAAAAGCGGGACGAACAACATGGCTGACGCTGGGCCCTGCAGAACCAGCCCGTTCGCCCGTCTTTGCAGTCGTTGGTGAACCACGACCCAAAAAAACCGTGACTGCTTTGCGCCTACGGCTCCATGTGTTGCCTCGCTCGCAACACACATTGACAATAACCGCCGTTATTTGTTTTTTTTGCAGCATTGTCGGCATGACAACTGCCAGGGTGAAATCAGTAAAAAATAAAAAAAATAAATAAAACGATTGGGTCCATCTTATTTATACAGTGAGGGATTTTTTTTTTTACAGGTGTTATTTCTGTACACCTTGACTCTCTGGTAATGCACAAAAGAAACCCCCTGACCTGGGTGCACCAGTCAGCTGTGGCGGTGCAAAGGTCACGTGTGTGAATGGCATCCCGCAGGTGAGATCACAGCGACCGCACCTGCTGGTTTCCCAGCGAGCAGGATCTCAGAGGATGTGGGGCTGTTGAAGATGACTGCAGCGTGTTTTTCTATCCTCTGGAAGACCTCCTCCTCCTCCTCCTCTCACCTCCTCTTCTCTCCTCTCCTCTCCTCTCCCCCTCGGCGAGCCCACGGGCTCATTACTCCGAACACATCTGTAGTGCATCTGTCTCCCTGTCCAAGCCAGGAGGACTTCCACAACTTCCACAACCCCCACCAAGGCTTTTGTCGCAGTGAAGCCATTTAATCGCAGTAATGCCGTCATTCCGTTTATATTTACCTTGATATGGAATGATTTTCTTCCTTACCGTGATTGTGGCCCTGAGACCATGGAGGTTGTCGGTTCAATGGGACCCTGACTTTCGGTTTGAAGTGTTGGACTTGGGTGGAATATGGAGAACAAGAATTTGCGTTCACAGTATGTGGCAGTTAGTGGACCTTTAACTTTCAACTTTGTACCTTTCAGTGGCAGCTTTGGCATTTGTGCCTGGGTAAGTGCTCATTATAAGGCTGCTTCCTCTCTCTTATCTCAGTGGCTGCTCAACCGTGGTGTGCGTCATGTTGATAAAAGTCTGTGGGGTGATTCCATTGACCTGATTGCATTTAATATATGGAAAGACAAACTAGGATGATGTCGCTGAGGATTGATACTAACATTTAACACCAAATGATTGAGTTGTTTGGTGCTGAACAGGTGATATAACTGCAGTCCATCTTCTCAGTGGGTGATCCACTGGTTACCTCAAAGTATATGGTTCTGAACAGCCTGGTTGAGGAGTAGTTGAGGAAATTTAAATGGGCTATGCATTGAGAATAAGATTGGTAGTTTCCATCTTGCATTTCAACAGTGTGCCTCTGTCGTTTGCCAGCAATAAACAGTGCAAACGATGGAGAGCGGCTGGTGAACACGTCACCGCACATCAGGTCCATGAAGCCCACTTTGAACATCATGTAGGACCCCCCCACATAGGGTCACTCAGGGCTGTTTGAGCGTCGTCACGCTCATTCCTGCTCTCCAGTGCAGCGCTTTAATGAGCAGCTAATGGTTGTAGCAGTGCAGGTTGTAAAAGTTGACGGTGTCTTTCTCAGCTGTAAACTTGCTCAGCTTCTTATCTCGGTGCAATCAGTGGAACACATGTCGCAAAGGTATTAAGAACATTGAGAACAACTGGGTCACAAACATCCAGTTTGGTTGTAAAAAATCAGAAACTCTAGCATGGGAAAAATTAAAACCAGAAATTTCTCAATTTGAGCAGCTTTTGCTCAAGCATTTTCAACTAAATAGATCAATTCCGTTGTGAGCTTGAGCTAAAAGTCATTAACTTGTTTTATTTTTCTTTGTGAATTTCAATTTATTCACGAAACAAAAGAGCGTTCCCGCACACAAAGGCCAACCTGCAGAATGACGTTTTGGTTCCTTTTTTCAGACCTTTTTCATGCAAATTCTGCAAGTGGTGTGCGTTTTTTTGGTTTTTTTTGTTTAATTTGGACTGAACTGTCACCCTCTGACGCACCTGCCAAGGAAATAGATGCGAGAAGATTTTTTTTGCCTTTTTCAATTTATTCACCAACAAACCAGTTTGTGTTTTCATCCGGCTTTTCTCTTCCTGTTGTTCCCCCAAACTGGCCGTGCCAGATGGAATGTTTTCCAAATCCTTTGGACTTGTTTGACATCTTCATCTGGTGATTTGCCCACGGAACACATTTGTAAAGGGGGAGAGGCATTCAGAACAGTCTTGGGAGGTGATTAGACAAAACCCCTGCGTCTCGCGCTCAAAGCCGCGACAGCTTGAGGCCACCGATTGCTGCGTCTGTCGTCCTGTGGCAAATTGTGGGCGATCTCAGCGCTTCAGCGAACTCTCGCCAGCGACTTGAAAATATGTTTTTCCGGCGCTCAAACTCCTCTGATCCTATGTTGCCAAAATGCCGTCCAGCAGTCATGGTGTTGATTTTCTTGAGCAGAATCAGGCAGGCTGCCGTCTTTATTCCTGTGTTGATTAGTCTTTGTCTTCTTCTGTGGTCTTTAACGGCGCCCCACACTGGTTGCGCTCTGCTTTAGTCACAATTAAAAGGATGCTGATGAGCAATCAAATCTCAATCAAATCTCAGCTGTTACTCTGCATTGCAGAGATGCAAATAGTGAAACAACCAGTGCATGCGGAGGCTCTGTGCATCTTCCCTCCCTCTGCTGATCCATCTTTGTCTGCTCCATTGACTGTCGGCAGTCTGCGACAACAAAAAACGACAACAAAAAAAACCCCACATTGCTGCGGCAGGTGAATCGCTTGTGGAGGAGGCCGTTGGTTTCCCTGTTTTGGCGGTGCGGACTTTTAATGGAGCACATGAGTCATGAATGCACCAAGCAGGCGCGTTGAACCACACAACGCTGGAGAATCTGTTTCCCTGCGCAAAGCAGAGCGTGGCGTGTGGCGTGCAAATGTGGCCAGGGACCGGCAGCAAGGAGGGGCTGGGAGGGAGAAGTGAGAACTGTTAGCGTTCGAAATGGAACGCTAACTGATATGTGGAGGGCAAAGCGGATCGAGTTTTAAAGCACTCAGCCCTGGGAGTAGCGGAGATGTGGTGGGTGTGGCACCAGGCCTGGGATTCGTCCATCCTGCTTCCTCAGACAGAGTTTCTGAGTCTCTAAAGCAAAGATTAGAGCGGCGCAACATTGGAAGAACGTGCGCTGTAAACCTAGAAATACTTCATAACAATATCGTTTGAAGGTCCGGCGTGGAGTATTTGTTGCAGTCTATGGGAAAAAATACTTTTTTGGGGGCCCGCTCTTGCAATACCACAGGTTGCCACTAGAAGAATGGGATGGACGTACCCTATCAAGGTCTTATGATACATCCATGGGCAAAACAGGAATGGACGGTACATTGAACGCTTTGAAAGCTTTTCTCTGCTGTGTGTACTCTTGACATTGCAGTGGCAGTCAGTACATTTGGGATATATTGGTGTGATTCAAAGTCTTTCAGGGTCATAAAAGTAAATCATTGAGAATTTTCCGTCTCACTTGCGTCTGAAGGTGAACTTTAAGCACTGTACACTCTGAGTGATCTGGCCAGTAACTGCTGCCATCAGTTTAACAGCAATCCCTATGTGCAGTTGTTCTTCCGCTAGGCTATTAGCCCTGTCGCCGTACTATTACAGTTTGTGCCACTGAGAGCATTATTTCATCAAAGGGAGTCACAAGCTCCTAATCAGCCTGTCTGTGTCTTCATGTGAGGAAGATTTGCTCTGTGTGGTGGAGGAAGAAAGCAAGTTTTTTTGCTGGGGCAACGTGGCTCCACTTCAGCTAATCCACTGTTCATGACCAAATATTGTCTCGGCCACCTCGACTCATTAGGTCACTAAAGGGCAAATGTAACTGCTCTACGTTTACTCACGTCGGCAGCAATTTATCGACGGCTATAATTTTGTTCTCTGTGTTAAATTAGCCCGTGACAGGCAGTGCTAATGTAATTTGTAAATTGTTTTCCACAAAAAAAAAAAAAAAAAAAACCCAGCTAGACCCATCAGAGTAGGAGTAGAGCGGAGATGAATGGGCGAAGGACACTCCTGCTGTGACAGAGCACTCAGGGCTTCTGATGAGGCGCATTAGTTGTCAGAGTCGCTTTTACGAGACTAAATTCAATGTCAAAGCCGTCCGTCTTTGCAGTTGACAGCTGAGCTACGAGCCGCCGGCCACCGCTGCAGGATTAGCTTGTGTTCGCAAAGTCCCCGAAGGTGAAGGAGCCTCTTAAAAGTTTTTGAAATTCATCACAAATTTGACCAAAGTTTTTTTCAGGTGTGTCAGGTGTTTTTCTCCATAATTCCCCACTGTTCCTCAGAGATACATGGTTGGAATGATGAAGAAAAGACACAATACTTTAAATACTCATGTATACTCATGACAGGCAGCAGGTGGTGAATTGTATCAGTTAGTCATTATACCGCTGCAGAGGAAGAAGAAGGTGGCGGTAGGGGAAGGGACCTTTGCACTTACGGTGGCTCTTCACTGGTCTCCTGTCAGTTTGGAATGCAACACTGTCAATATATCATACAATAAAGAAAGTCTTGGTCCACGAAAAGCTAAAATGACCTTGACTAATCATGGAAGAGATTCTAAAAAAAAAAAATCTACGTTGTTGTATTTCCATTGATGAAACGAGCCCCTGGTTGCCTCGTGACTGAAGATGGACCTTCAGACAACAATGGATGGATCCTGGATGGCTGCTGATACAGCACCTTGCTTCTGATGAAATGAATGTGATTGGTCGACCAATCTGGATTTCATTGATCACCGATCGATGACTTCGGTCCATCAAATAGGACAAAAGCTATTTGTGAAATCTCACTTGACCTTTCACCGGTCCAGTAGGACTCACAGGTGTTCGCTGGTAGCCGTTGCTCTGCGTTTCACCTCTTCTGACGTCAGAACCCAGCGGAGCGTTCGCTGAGCTCTCGGTTCCCACGCCCCCGTGCAAGCGCCATCACTTCTCCAGACTAGAAGATCTGTCGACGAGCTGAGCAGAAGGGATGGTGGACAAGCACCAGCTGATGGCACCTATTCTTCCCACTTCCCTCTGGTCTGCTTTGACTTTGGCTTGAAAGCTGTTTCAGTTTTTCCTTGCCAGACCTCCTGCTTGAAGCCGTCATATGTCCACGATGGCACCTTGCCAGTGCCGTGCTGCCAAACTGAAGATACTGTCACATTCCAGCGCTTCTACTTTTCTTCTGTGTGTTGACCTAGCAATGCCAGCCTTTTCTGACGGTCTTCACTGGCCACATCCAATCACCATCATGGTTAAATCTCATCATTTGTTAGATTCACCCGTTTTCATGGCTTTTTTTTTTTTTTTACACATTTTACAGTAACGTCCTACTGTTAAAAAAAAAACCCCATCAGATAAAAATAATCTCAGTTTGGTTAAAACGCAGCACATAAATTCCTCCCTGACCAGATGTGCCGATTGTGTAGAAAACCCCTCCACTTTGGTTAGTTTCTATTTGGTTTGAACCTATGGAAACCTCCTGCTGAGAGTTTTGTGTCTGGCAAGGAGCTCTGGACTGTAAGAGCACGAGTTGGAGAAAACTAGCTTTATTCTATCGGTCCGTTCTCGCAGTTTGACGTTTCGTAGCCGTTCAAGCAGCGCCAGAATTCAATGTAACGCAGATGTTTTGGGTCAGGACACATTGAAATGTTCAGTGTTTGATGGGTTTGTCAGTTTTTTTTGTTTTTTTTTGTCTTGTAACCGAGAGCATGTGTGTATCTACAAAGAGCAGTGCAAGTTTCACTCCCGGTATCACACTGAGCCCGGCTCTCTGGTTTCAGCGTGTTAAAGTTTCATCCCGGACGGAGTGATGTTGAGTCGTTTCAGTCTTGCAGCGCCGCTCGTCTCTCTCGACGACAGATGACTAATCATGTGTAGCTCAGAGCGACGGGATGGAAATCACCTCCAGCTGAAGCCCAGCGCTGCAGAATGTCTCCTAAGCGTCTGCTGCAAGGTCAGTTTCCTCTGCAGTTCGCCAGCCTCTGAAAACCGTTGACGACGCTGCCATCAGCCTTTTAATTCCTCCATAAAGTCGTGGCATTTTTTTTTTATTGCGCGCAGTTTAATAAAAAAAAAACCCAAATGATTCTTCTCGCGAGTAAAAACTTTTGTCTTGTTAGTTTTAAGACTTCAGCAATATCCACTCATAAATTCAAGGTGACCTCAGATGTGGTGATGTAAAGAACCAGAGAATAAAAGCATGCAACGCACTCCACCTTTTCATTTCTTATAGCTCTGACTCCACTTGAAAGCAGCTGGGTCGCTGGAATTAGAGATTCTTGCACATTCATTTCACAGTCATTCATCAAAGCTGCCTTTGTGAAGCCTTTTTAAGCGCTCTTCTTTGCTATGCATTGGCAATGAATAGGTGATTCCCCACTAACTTTTCATTTTTTGCCAATGGAAATATGGACTAGCCTCAATTACCACAAGTTCCTATACGTTGCAAAGTTTCAATGTGTAGGATGTGGCGGGCTTCAAAACAAATTCAACTTTGTTTTGAAGCCCGCCACAACACTCAGAATGCTCTTGATTGACGTGCGCGGCAGGCATGAAGCCCCTCTCAGGTTCCCTCCAACCGCAGCGTATTACCGATTCCTCCCGGTTCTCTTGTGATCCGGTGCCGACGGAAAGCTTCAGCCCAGGTTGCGACCGTGGTGAATAAAACATGCCGAGTGAGACTCCTGCCGGTAAATAATGCAGGCGGCTGCCACAGCGTGGGGACGTCGCTCTGAGCGGAGGCTGCGGACGGGGTGGACATGCGTCAGACGCCTTCGTCGGAGGAGGCGCCCGCTGTAGCAGTCAGTCAGACGGCGCGTTAAGAGAAAAAAAAACAGCCAAGTGCAGCAGGCAGATTGGTTTGTCTGAAGGGAAGGAAAACATCTCTGGAGCTTCAAGCAACGTCCAGGGTTCTGACTCTGTAGCAGAGAACCAGGCCTCATTTATGATTTTTATCTTGGTAAAAGCTTAAAATACTGCCACCGTAGCTCACTGGCAAGCTCAGGAGAGGGAGGGAGAGAGAGTGAGCGCTGCAATCTAAAATGCAACCACACGATGTCACTGTTTCCTCTCAAATTCTCCAGATATTACCCAACTTTACCTTTATTTGAAACTCATCTTGCCTCCTTTGAGGGATGTTTGATGTCTCGGGGTAAAAAGTGGTTGTCACACAATTTTTGGAATGTTTTTACGTTATAAATTCTATACTTTTTATATTCATCCGGCCACCAGAGAGCGCTGCTGAGCACAGAATGTAAACCACAGCGTTAGCGACTCTGGAGTCGCACCTCCTCTTCCTGCTCCTCTCGTCTCCATCGCTGCGCCGCCTCCCTGGCCTCTTATGCAAAGCACTGACAAGCCACTGAGAGGGCGAGCGAGCGAGCGGGCGGGCGGGCGAGCGAGGAAAATGCCGCAAGCGCGCGAACGCTGAGTAAACGAGCTGGACATGCTACCGTTATGTAAAAGCGTTTGTCGTTCCGCTTTCTGCTCTCTTGGCCCGGGCGACTGCTCCGATGGCCGGCAGGAGTGGAGACTCGACGCGCATCGACGCGGCAGGAGGGGGGGGGGGGGGGGGGGGGGCGCTCGACGTGACTTTGTAGCCCGTCGTAGCCCTTCGTGACACCGTCAGAGCTCTGTGCTTTAATTTCATCTCGCATTGCTGGTGATCATGCATTGCCGCGTTAAAATGTCAGGATTGAAAGGTCGCAGGTCCTTCACGTCGTGTGTTCTGTCGCGTTCCAGGTTCGTGTTGTGCAGATGAGCAGCGCGACTCCAGGAAGCCCGGAAGGCCGCTAGACGTCTCCGCAACAACTGGTGGACGCCGCAGGCTGGGTGAATATTCTTCTCTTGCTCTGCTCCTCCACTTCCACTTCCCCGTCCCAGTGACAGACCGACACGACCTGGACCGGGCCGCAATGGTTTGCTCTCTGCAACCAACCACGAAGCAGTGGAGTCAAACAAGTGGTGTTGTGTTTATGGGTTGAAAATTTATCCGACAGCTCAGAACCGGTCTGATGGGAGCTCTCTCCATCCGACTGCTGCTGTTTGCGTGTCTGTCTATGCACCGAGTGAATCGGCACAAGACGCCGTTTGACTTTGACTAGAACGTCTGGAATATTTTTCATCTCATTGACGTACACGAGATCACTCGTTGGTTGGGGAGCAGTAGTCTGATTTTCACCGCCGTCTTGTAGAAAACACAATCGTAATGTCAGACTCTGAACTGGCATGCCAGGTGTCTACACACGTTGATGGCTTGAATAATTTAAAGTATTTTGATTAATGAAACTTTTTTTCAGACGACAAAAACCCCTGAAATCATCACGAGAACCGGATTTGGTTATTTTCATTAAAAAAAAAATAAAAAAAAAAAATAAAAAAAAAGACTGCTCATTATTTTAGGAAGATGACAAAATGCTGAATTCTGTCTCACAGTCATGTTGTTGTAATTCCGGCTGCTGACCAGCAGATGTCACTAGCATACCTTTTTATTTTCTGTCCTCAGCAGTTCACTGCCTCTCATTTACATAAAAATCTTCTCGAATGAGATTCATAAAATCAACGGGTGAATCAACTTTGATTGATAAAGCGCTAAGTGGCATCCCTAGTGTCTCGAAGGGCCTGGAGGCAGACAAACATGTTCCCCCAGAGGAAGCGGCACGCAACGGTGTGGCCAGTGCTCATCTGAACTGGTTCCACAGTGTGGAAAAGTGGTTGCGGCAGCTGAAGTCTCCGTGACCAACATCAACACGTGCGTGCGTGCGTGTCCACAGCATGGCCTGACTGGCCTCGCCGCACGCAGCTGTGTAAAGTGACAGGAAGAAACCTCTCAGAGCTGCAAAACTGAACTGCCGACGCCGTAAAAGAATAAAAATAAGCAAACTGCTGCGTGTGAGAGCAGCAGGAAGTGGAAGCCAGAGACGGAGGGTGAAGTCAGAGTGGAGGGTAGAGTTAGAAACATCGTGTCTGAAAGGAAATCATTGCTGCAGCCAGCAACGCATGCTACAATGACAGATGTAACATAAATATTCTAGCTCTGATATACAGTGCCACCCAGAACCTTAGAAATCTCCTGCAAAGGTTGTTGTATTTGCCCATGTGTGAACTCTTGTGAGCCGACAACCCAAGACAGACTTGTTAAAGGCTCGGGAGCCTTTTGCAGGGGTTTTGGATTCTTTGGACTCTTTGAAGCTACAACACTGAAGCTTTTCACAGTATTCTCATTTTCTGAGTTTGTGGCTTTGTGGTTTTAATAAGATGAAAATCTTCATCAGCAAAGTTACAACAAGGAACTGCTTGAGATGTCAATTTGCGTGAAATGGCTCAATAAAATCTGTTGCTTTCATCTTTTATGTTAAACTGCCAAAATAAAACAACTTATACTGGATATTCTAATTTTTCGGGTACTACTGTAAAAATGTACAAATATGCATACACATATACGTGTGTATATTTATATATATATGTTATGCATATATAAATATGTATAAATATATATAATTACTTTACACATATGTATATAATTGCTTTATAGCCCAGGCCGTATGCACTACAAGCTCAGTGTAGTAACTTTACAGAAATCCGTCCTGTTCTCGAATATCCACCGTTAACGTCTTAACGCGTCGTTCTCGTGGCCCGAGCAGTTTTTTCCGTTTTAAACGTTCAGTGTTTGCTGCAGCGTCAACTGTTCTGACACTTCACCTCCTACGTTGTGACGCCGGCCCATTCAAATTCCATCTTGGCGTGCACGAGGCCTGACCTGACGTGAAATATAGTCGCTCGCCTTTGCAAAAAACGTAAAGGCAAAGATAAATGGCTGAAGTGTGTTCTTCCTCCTCCTCCTCCTCCTCCTCTTGCCAGGTCCTGGTTGTCGCTGTGTGGCCGGGCAGCCTGGCTGCCTCCTGCCTCCAGATGAATGAAGAGCACCGCGGGACAGAGAGACGCAGCTGATGCAGGTCAGCAACGCTACTTCACACACACACACACACACACACACGCACACACACGTGTGTACACACACACAGCTGCAGTTTGCCACTATTCTCTACGTGAAATGCAAAGCAATATAGTTGAAAATTGCAAGGTTGAGTCATGTGAACCACAATCAGTAATGGAATAATTGGAAAAATAATAATTGAAATAATAATTGGAAACATCCCACGGTTGATAAATTTTCCCGCCTGTGAGTGGGCGGGGCCTAAGCAAGGCTTGTTTCACAATGTGGTCTTTGAGCGAACACTTTGATCTGTGTGTTTTATTGGGATGTGTTGCAGTGCGGTCTGGCAAAGACGCCGCTGTCACATCAAAGCGACGGCTCTGTGTTCAGCGTTTGACACGTGCTGTGACTTCTCTCCGTCTTTCTCCTCTCAGAGCATGCAGGTGTTTCTGCAAACATGATGAAGAAAAAGAACCCCCATAAGTGAGTTGATTGGCCCGGCGTCTCGTTTGGAAAAATATAAAGAATGTCAATAAAGAACATCAAGGAAATGAAAACAAAAATAAATCTAAGAGCCGCTTCTTCCGCGTGTCCTTGAAGGAAACATAAGAGCAGTTTGGGTCCTACCACCAAAGTTCTGTCCCAGCCTCGACGCAACATTGTGGGCTGTCGGATCCAGCATGTGTGGAAAGAAGGCGGAGGTCATGTGATCTGGAAGGGGACGGTTCTGGACCAGGTAAACGCACGGTGCCGCAATAAGAGCCAATAAGACATCAAAGCCCAATGGCCGAGCACCAGGCCTGCAAGAAAAAACACCAGACGTTTCTCAACTGGTGGGTCACGACCCAAAAGTGGTTCGCGGTGGTTCATACGTAGTGTTGTTGATGAGAATGAAAGAAAAGATACGAAATTCGTAGGAGTCCAAACTGTTGACTGCTAGTGTGCATATTTAGAGGGAAAATGTTGGGCATTTATTTTGCAGGACACCCAATTATAATTCATTCATTTTAATAATTCATCTACTAGACGTGACAGAAAGTGGCTTAGCGTTTATATTTTTTGTGGAATAAATTTGGGTCACGACTTCATGACAAAACAACAGTGTTGCTCCTGAGACTCCACCAGTTGAGAACCGCTGGTCTAAAGGACAAAAGACAAAATTCTTCATAAAGTTTATGGTGTTTTGATGCGATCAACAAGAAAAAAAAAAACAACAGTTTTCAGCCATTTGACAAACACATTGCAGCTCCAAACTCCCGGACTGATCAAAGGCCATCATTCCACTTCATCCGAGTGACTGCTGTGTTTGTGCCAGGTGCCCGTGAACCCGTCTCTGTATCTGATCAAGTACGACGGTTTCGACTGCGTTTACGGCCTGGAGCTTCACAAAGACGAGAGGGTTCAGGGGCTGGAGGTTCTCCCGGACAGACTGGGTAAGAACGGCTCTGTAGGTTGTATCACATGCAGCACACTGCGGCTGTCTGTATGAGAACATGCCGGCAAACCTGGTCTGGTGTAAGCAGTTCTAAAAAGTGAATGAACGGAAGCATTTTGAACCAGGATGTCAGTGAATGTTAGCGTCAGTAGAGGAATGGTGGCATTCTAGTTTAACATTAAAACGTTCAACGCGGTGAGGTTATGCTAATAAAGGAGGTGGTGGATTTTTAAGTACTTGGGAGTCAAAAAACCCGGAGCAATGGAGAATGAACAGAGGTGAAGAAGCGAGTGCGAAGAGGGCGGAGTGGACGAAGGAGAGTCAGGTGTGACGCACGGTGAGGGAGGATCAGCAAGAGTGAAATGAAACTATGTAGAAAATAAGCAGTGATGCTGTTTGAGGTTTGAGAGACAGCAAGCAGAGCTGCAGCGAGCAGAGATGAGAAGCGAGAAGGTTGATTAGAGGGACAGCAGTGCATTATGGGTTGTTTTGTGAGACAAAAGCCAGAGGTATTTATATGTGAATGAACAGAAGCAGAAGCAAGCAACATCAATGTGTTGGACATGCACAGAGGAGGGGCACTGGGTATGGCAGTAGAAGGATGCCGAGGCCTCCAAAGAAGAGATGTATGGACATTGTTAAAGAGGAAGTGGAGTTAGTTTGTGTGAGAGAAGAGGATGCAGACGAGCTGTGGCCGTGTAGTTCGTTTCAACTAAACCAGGGAAGTGAAGCCACTCGTACAATGAGTATGATGAGATGCTTTTGGCAGCAGGTGTTGGTTTGGAACTGCTGCCGGCTGCAAAGCCAATCTTCATCCAACTCGTTGTGCCGCAGCGAAATCCCGCCTGACAGACGTCAACCTGGCCGACACCATGATAGGGAAGGCGGTGGAGCACATGTTTGAGACGGAGGAGGGGCCCAAAGAGGAGTGGAGGGGGATGGTCCTGGCCCGGGCGCCCATCATGACCACCTGGTTCTACATCACGTACGAGAAAGACCCCGTCCTCTACATGTACCAGCTGCTGGACGACTACAAAGAGGGAGACCTGCGCATCATGCCCGATTCCAGTAAGTTCAGTGTGACGCCGTGACTGTTGGTTTGCCTACAGCGTCGGTGAATATTGGATCACATGGTGGTGCTGCAGTGAACACTGTCGGCTCACACTGAGAAGCTCGTCGGTCCCAGTTTGCATGGCCTCCCTGAGTCTAAGTGGGTTTTCCAGCGTCCGTACACAATCTGAACTGGTGAACTGGTCACGTGACCCCGTACGTCACGTCCACTGACGTGTAAATGTGAAAAAAGCGTTTCCATGACACTTTTGCGATATTCCTCTATATGGATACGTCTGAAAAGAAGCATCTCAAAGTGTTTCGCAAAAATCGAATTACAAACCGTGAGAGGTTTGGATGCGCAGGCCACCGTAGTTCACTGGCAAGCTCAAGAGGGGGAACGAGTGTGAAAAATGCTGCAATGTTACTGTTTCTTCCGCAAAATCTCCAAGTATTACACACTGAACCTTTCAAGCACAGTGGTGTCGCGTTGAAAATGTAGACTGTCTTTATTTTTCTTGATATCTTCCTCCTCCTACCTTGGCGGATGATGCCGGCCAGGCTCTGAGACCTTTGTGTTTGCGTCCCTCCGCAGACGACAGCGTCCCAGCGGAGAGGGAACCCGGCGAGGTGGTGGACAGCCTGGTGGGGAAGCAGGTGGAGTACGCCAAAGAGGACGGCGGCAAAAGGACGGGGATGGTCATCCACCAGGTGGAGGCCAAGCCCTCCGTCTACTTCATCAAGTTCGACGACGACTTTCTCATTTACGTCTACGACCTGGTGAAGACGTCGTAAGGCCGCCTTGGCGTCTGGCGGAAGGAAAACGCAGCGCACGTTGAAACTTTGAAGCGGTTGGATCGAGACCCAGATCTTTAGACTGTCAGAGGACAAAAGGAGAGACTGAAAGAAAGAGGAAACGTCACAACAGAAGAAGAGAAAATAGACACTTCTGCAGGAGATCCTAGCTTTTGTCCTTGGTTACATTATAGGCTCGTTTATGACTTTGTTGTTCCAGAGATTTGAGAAGAAGAAAAAAAGGTCAATGGTTTTACGTATGATCAGGATATTTAAAAATGTTCACAAAACTCTAAGTTGCCCAATCAGTTTGATCTTGGGGGATCAAATAGCAGATTCATTTCAGGTTAATTAGGTAAAAAAAAAAAAAAGAAAAGACTTTGTGCTACTGATGGGTGGGTGATGTCCAGCCTTGCGGCATCCCTCTGACCGTAGAACACAGAAACACACAAGTGGCTTTAACGAGGAGGTTAAACCTGAAAATGGACAACAAACTATTGGTTGAGGGAGAAGAGTTTGCTACCAAGACCTCATCAAAGAGGAGAGAACGGCGCAGCCCAGAGTCACTGATTTATTGGTTCCGTCTTCACTAGTTGAAGCCACCTGGAAGTCCGTTTCTTATGGGGAAAAATGTTTTATAGTAAAATACAATTAATAATTGTATTATTATATCATTATAATAATAATACAATTAATAACGTGTCCATCTGGAAAATGAAAAGTCCAAGTTGTGACTTTGTAGAATCTCAAAGCATTCATTTTATCCGTTAGAACTTAAAATGACTGAGTCTGGGTTCTTACTAACGGCGTCGATAAATATTCATTTATAGTTCCACATAGAACGATTTTCCTGAAGATGACGGCAAACGAGACACTGACTCTGTGACACCATGTAAAATAGACTCTAGTTCACATCAACTTCTCCAATATTGATTTGGTTTTGCCATTGAGAGAAGGGAAAAAAAAACCCCAAAGTTAGTTGATTTTCTGGAAGTTGACTTTGTGTTTTGACTCTGTAGAGATCAGAGCAGGACCAAGGTCTTCATTTGACGTTGTGCTACTTTGAGCGGTTCCATTTCACCAATGTTGGCTTAACATTTCCATGAGTGGTTTAAAAAAAAAAACACAAAGGTCCTCATCCTGATGAATCTGTTGTAAGAAAAAAAAAGAAAAAAAAGAGAGGAAATGATCGCTTATTGGGGCAGGGGGAGGGGCCAGGGTACTTTTATTATTGCCTTTTGCTTTGACCATTGCCAAAATGCTTCCTGTTGTGAAGTTGTTTGATGTTAACAATCCTTTCTTGTGATTTTTATGGAAGCCTTTGGAGTTGGTCTTGTGTTTTGTTTTGTTTTGTTTTGTTTTATTTGTATGTCACCAGTAAAGGACTTGGGGGGGGGGGGGGGAACACGAGCAAAAAAAGAAACTAGATGGAAACAAAGACTGAATGAAAAACTTGGCCAAAGCTCTCAGTGCCTGGCAGTGCGTTTGAAGCAGCAAGCGTCACGACTGAGTGGTTCCTCTCCGACATCCTCAGTTTAATACCAAAGAGGACGAGGGCCACGAGAGGAGGAAGAAAATATTGCAGGAAGGAAATTGTGACTTCATTTTGTAAATAAAGTCACAATTTTGTTGTAGACGTAAAAAAGACAAATTTTGTGTATCAAGTCGGAGGTCAAGCGTTACTGAAGCCAAGGAGCCAATGTGCTCTGGCACATGGGTCTCTAAGTCAACTTTATTCTCGAAATTAATTCCAACTTTAATCTCGAATTGCAAAGTTGAAAAAAAATTCTTATCTTAAATTTTTATTTCTCTTCTTGTGGCCCTAACCCTCTTCCGTAGTTTAAGGAGAAAATTCCCAACAGTTAACGAGCGCATCGCTCTCACGCATGCGGTCGAGTTTCGGCGGCTCTTGCGTGCTAATGTTGTTTTTTTGCACGAGGAAACGATGAGGAGCGATCAAGTGAAGTTACTACACAGTTCGTCTGCTCCAATCTGTTGCGTTGACCTTGAGAAGAAATAACTGATCCAGGCTGAAATTTTCAAAAATTGTGTTTTCATTTGCGTTTCGAGTGAGACTATACCAGTCCATCGGTATAGGGTTCTATCAGAATTATTCGCCTTGTCTCCAAACCTTCAGCTTCAAATAGACGTTGCAACGCAACAATCTTCTGACAAACCTCAACAGAATTTCAAACTAAATCGTATTTTTTTGTTATATTTTGCCTTCCTTTTAAAAAGTCTAAATTGGACACTTTTGAGCACTCACTAAACATTATTGGGAAAACTGTGCAGTATTCCATCCCTTAAAAAAAAATATAAGGTATAAATGCAGTTTTCTCGCTGACAGATAGAGGGCGTGGCCACAGCGGAGCCACAGAAAAGATTGGTGTGTGTGTAAAACCTTCGTTGTGTGTCCTTCCTGTGGTGCAGCCAGTTGCTGGGTCGATCACGGCTCTGACAAACGCGCAACGACAACGAGGACGGACTCACAACGAGATCCGTGCCTCTGTTTCCGCACTGAAGAGGCAGGGCAGGGTTACAAAGGCCGAGTTTTCCGAGAGGTTTCGTCCAAGTCCGTCACTACAGCGCCACTGTTACAGCTCCAGTCTGTTTTTCTTAGTGTTGGAATGACATTGGCCTTCAATCATCCTCCCGCTTTGTATTGTTTGTTTTTTGTATGTTTTCAAATCTATGTTAAGAATTTTTATTGTTAATGGAAACCCTGCGTGTGTGTGTGTGCTTGTTTTCTTTCTTTTTCTTTTTTTGAAAATTTAGACGTCCAGAACTTTAGCGTGTGTTTGAGTAATGTTGTTGCATTGTTAATGAGAGAGAAAAAATAGGAAATTTAGTCATGCCCATAGTCAAGGGCATATGCAATTATTTGGGGGTCCCAAGACAAACCCAATCCTCAGATAATAACAAGGTCAATAACAAGGTCAATTATGAGAACAAACACTCTTGACAGTTTAATTTCATCAAATTAAATAAGTGAAGTTCTGGACTGATTCAGTCTAATCTTTAAAGATTCATCAAAACAAAAACTTCACTTCAGAGTGAACAGACAATGAAATGATGACACATAAGCACCAGAACCAGTGAAACACTCATGGAACAGATGCGCACACAGCAGGATGCTGACAGTCTGATCAACTGATACCAACACTCTGCTATTTATACATTAATTCCATTCATCTTGAAACCCTCTGTCTGGTTCTGATTAGATAGAACCAGCCACGTTGCCACGACAACCTCCACCAGGAAGTCTGGCCGGCAGTGTGAAGACGGACCAAGAAGCCTGAATAGAATATCAGAGTTGAGGCATTGAGGCAAATGAATGCCAACACAATTCTCACCAAGAATCCTTTTATTTTATTTTCAAATGTCTTTCATTTCACATTTTGATGTTTAATTGTCTCCAGTAAAAATAGTCTCTGACTGCATCGGCAACTGCCTCACCTGCAAGATGACAAACGGTCCAGCAATAAATAATTTGACAAATCAAGCGATTACAAAAAAAACAAACAGACGGCGATCCAGATGAGGCGCAGCGGGCGTGAACGGAAGGGAAAACACAATTTAAAGATGATGATGAGGGCTTTGGATCGTTATTTTATCGCCAGGACGCCGTCGTTCACGGTCGGTTCTTGATTCTACGCGTTTCTTCTTGACGGAATCCCTTCGAGCGGCTGAGAGCAGAGGAGGGGAGGTGCCAATCTTGATCCCTCATGTTGAACAACCGTTTCTTCTCTAACAAAGTGTTTCTGAAGGTCTTCACAAAGGTCTTCACCGTTGGCCACAACTGTCTCTCTTCTTCCTCTTCCTCTTCATCATCATCGTCGTCGTCGTCGTCGTCGTGGCCTTCAAGCAGAGCGCCGCTGCCATGTTCACCCGACTGGAAGTTTCCCAATCGATGTGGACTTATGTGTGACTCAGGTGTGACTCAGGTGTGAGTGTTTGCCTTGCAGGAAGCAGAAGAGCTCTGTGAGGTTGCTGTTGGAGGTGGCAGCAGTCCTTCACGAAGCCAGTGAGCCCGAGAGCGACGCCGCTTCCCGAAAAACTCAACATTGGTCTCTTTTTGACGGCAGGACGGAACACAAACCAAACAGCTGGGGAACTGAGTAAAGAAACAAACAAAATTCCAAATCAAATTAGACTTTTTTTTTTTATATGATATGATGAGAGCAAAAATAATAAGCGTAAAGTAGAAAAAACAGGAAAAATGCTCCAAAAGGTGAAGCCTCAGCCGCTCGCAGTTTATTCTGCTGTCACTATGAAAATATCTCTCGCTGTACAAACAGGAGCAGCAAATGTTTCTGTAACAGCTTTTTCTTCCGCTTTGCCTCCACGCGGCTCCAGCCGCGTTGTCCGCGTGCGGCGCCGAGCTCCTCATTCGTCGCTGAAGGTCAGCCGGCCCGGACCTTCGTTCCTCATCCAGCGCCGGTACCGCTTCATCCTCGGGTCGGTCGCCATCTTCACCTTCATCTCCTCCTCCTGCTCCTTCCTGTACAGCTGAGGGGCCGCAGAGAGCAGTGATCAGGCACAGCGTCACCACGAAGCAGTTGCGCCAACGCGCTCTTTCAGAGTAAAAGCGTATCGCTAGGTTAGCATGGGCGACTCTTTCGCCTGAGGAGTCAAAATGTGATCTACGTCCAGGTGTCCAGGTAAGAGACAGGCGGACCTCGTTGTTCACCCTCCGTCAGATTTCATTGAAACTGCAGAAGACTCAACGTTTTGACGTAGAAGTCGTCGGATACATTTTTCCTCCAGGAAGCGTTTTGGTGGACGGTCATGATTTCATTGCTCTGCACTACTCGCGCAAAGTAAGGAGGTATTTGACTTTGTGAGGTGGGATCTCTGCACAGTGCTCGAGCTGCAGTGATGAACAAAACCACGAATGCAGGTCATTTAAAGGTCCAGTGTGTAAATTGAACAGGATATTAGCAGCATATCAACCTTTTGCCAATATAAAATGCAAACATCAAGCCAAAAGTTGCACAATGGACCTTTAATCGGCTATAGTGAGACTGAGGACGTAGTAGCTTTTGTTGCTAGACGACCTCGGTTGACGTTCGAGCAGCAGCAAGTGCAGAAAACACCAGAAAGAAAGAGAAGAGAGAGACTCTCAGCCAGCCAACCTCAAAGTTTTCTCTGATCCACAGCTGCTTTTGAAGGAAGGTCTGTTTGTTGCTTTCATCCAGGCTGTCGAACTGAGCCTGAGACATCTTCAGGTACCTCCTGGGACAAAACACAGTCCGTCAGTCAGTCAGTCAGTCAGTCAGCCAGCCAGCTGGAGTTGTCCGCCCCCCTCGCCGACCCACCTGATGATGTAGAGCTGCTCCTGCTCTCCGTACTCCTCCCTGCAGATGGTGAAGCGGTAGACCCAGGAGGCGTACCAGGCCACGTAGTGGCTCAGGTAGTAGGGGGACAGCACGATCTGGCACAGCAGGATGTCCGACAGGTTGGGCTTCTGGTAGCCGCCCTTGATGTCGATCTTGTTTTTGATGATGTCTCGGATGACCTCCTCCTCCTGCTCCCGGATCTCCTCCTTGGAGCGCCGGTTCTTGCCCTTCTCTTTGGCGCGGTTGAGGAGACCCTGCTGCTTGGCGATCTCGGTGGCCTGGATGCGGTACTTTGGGACCGTCACCAGGTAGTTGATGGCCTCCTTGTAGCTGCTGTGCCAGCTGTAGTACTGGACGAGACGAGCAGGGTTGGGCTTTGAACGCTGGAGAGGTGATCACAGCTTGCAAGGAGCAGGTGGTGAGAGCTTCAACAAGCCACAGTAAACGGGTCTTTGTGGAACTCCTCACTGCAGTGCTACATGCTGCGTTCCTCTGATCTTAACAATCTGTATGTGTGCGTGCACATTGACACTGGCCTGGGCATCCACAGTGGAGGAGCAACTTGCTTTATCTTCTATTCTTACAAGAGGTGGGAAGTAATGAAGTGCTTGGGTAGATTACTTAAGTATTTATTTTTATGTCGACTTTTTACTTTTACTCCCTACATTTACACACAAATACCTGGAATTTCTACTACTTGCATTGGAAAAAACACGCTCGTGACTTTTGTGTTTGAAAGTCTTTAAAATATACAAATTCTGTTGAAAGTCATTGACTTATCATTCACGATACCTGTTTGTAGTTGCCTGAAGTGGCGCTACTTGAACTACACTGCCAGTCAGCAGTTTGGACACACCTTCTTATGCAATTTTCTTTTTTATCTTTACGACGGGGGGGTTCACTGTTCAGTACATTTTCAGATGTAGAAGATATTCCCACCTGGAATATGGAAATGGCACAGATGGTGACCAGGATGACGACCCTGACGTCCACTTTGGGCGTGAGCCGCCTGCTGTAGTAGGCGTAGTAGTGCTGATAGTACTCCTCAGGATGGTCCAGCATGTAGTCGTAGTCCCGCCGTGTGTCCTCATCCTGGACACACACACACACACACACACACACACACACACACACACACACACACACACACACACACACACACACCTAGGTGTCAGCTCTGCATTGATTTCCACTCAGGTTTACCTGATGAGGTTTGACGGAGAGCTTTCTGGGTGACAAACCTGACTCCACTGAGATCAGCATTTGCCCAAGTATTTGGAGACGACCAATTACTACCCGTGGACCACCCACCCACCCTCTCCACCACACACTGGACAGACAGCATCTTCTCCACGAGACTGAGACAGCTTGGGGCTTCAGGAGATCCTTCCTGTCCAGAGCCATCATCAGCTTCTACAACTCTACTTAAAGTGGCGTTACATACAGACGGCAATTTCACTGTGGGTGGAAGGAAAAATCAGTGCATGCACAATGTTAAGCACCTATAAGAATATGTGATGAATGTTTGGGGGCGGGGGGGGCACGTGCAGGAGTCAGAAGCTCACTCCTCGTTAGTGGACCGGTGGAGCTTTCTGGACAAACAAAACAGGAGGACTGTCAGCTCATCAAGTTCTCCTCAAGTCATCACTCCCACAGACCTTCAACGTCTCGTATGCAGTGGCGACGAGCAGGAACTTGTTCTGGACCGACTCCATGGTCTCCCCCTCGTAACCGGGCTCTCCCGGCCTGAACCGGTCCGGGTGGTATCGGCGTGCCAGCTGTCGGTAAGCCCGGGCAATCTCCGCCTTGGTGGCCTCCCGGGTGACACCGAGCACGTCGTAGCAGACCTCGGTGCCGCAGTAGAGGCCCTCCACTAGCGCGGCGACGGTGGGCAGGCAGGAGACGGAGAGGAGGAGCACGGCGAGCCCTCGCCATGCCCTCGCCGGCTCGGAGCTCCGGCCGAGGCCGCCGCCACCGCTGCGACACCGCTCCGTGTGTGCCGACATCTCGGTCTCGTTCAAGCCGCTGCCAACTCCAGTCCCGGTACGGAGCGCTCAGCGCTGGCCGCCCGGTCGCGCTTTACTGGCGTCATCGACAGGCGCCAACGTAAAAGATGGTTCGTTTGAGACGATAGGAAACTCGTCAGGCAGGGACGTTGAAAGTGCTGGGTGTCTTGCCGTGGTTTTAGCTGGGGACCGGAGGGACAAGACGATTTGATGAGACTCGGCGTGTCAACTGTGACGGACAAGTCAATTTATAAACAGCGTCAAATATCATTTGTGAACGTACACACGCTTAATTTGGGCCAGTGTTTTGAGCCCAGAGCAGTTTCTCTGTCAAACTCACAAGATCTTTGTGTCGGGTGGCCAAATGATGACGTGCCCTGCACCGGCACGTTCATTTATAGTCTTTATTTAAATGACCATTTACAGTATTGCAGTGTTGACAGGACAGGCGGCGGTGGAGAGTCACATTGTGGGTGCCGGTTTATTAATTCAATGAGCCGCCATCTAACTTCTAATTCTAACTAACTTTTTTTTTAATGACAAAGCGACAAAAAACAAAAAAAACAAAAAAACAAATGTGGGGCTTTATTTAATTTTTTTTTTTTTTTTTAAATGTTTTGTTTTATTTTCCTTTGTGTTTGGCACTGTTTGGACGGGAACCACAGGGTCGACTTATTATCACCACCACTAGAGGGTGATAAGGTCCTCATTTCTAAACTTCTAAACCGACTTTTCCCGTGGCGTGCGATTGACTGCAACGACTGTGATTTAGTACACATTCCGTCGTGACGAAACTAAATGTTCTACACGTCACTCACTATAAATTCTGTATTTAAACAATTTCCAACGTTTCATGCACAGGTTATAAATAAAATCTCATTAAATCATTTTTAATATTTTTGTTTCGTCTACAAAAAAAATTATAAATATAGCGAAAGCGAAAGTATAGTGCACAGAAATTGGACAGATGAAAGAAAAATATTGTGTAATATACTGTATATGAGTCATATGTATTGCTTGTAAACCACAAGCAGTACATACGACTCGGACTAGGCCGTTTCAGGCAAGGCTCCTTTATACCGGATGTGACGTCGTCAGAAGGCTTTAGTCCGAACCGAAGTAAGTCACACGTGGAGTTTAATTTAAATTTTAAATGTTTATAGGGCGCTGTAAATGCGGGATAATTTAACGGCAAAGTTAACAAAAAGCCGTAAGGTGTTGTGTTATGTTAATGTCACGATAACAATAACGACGGTGGTATTCAGTCCGTGAACGTCAACGTACACTTTATGCTTGCTTGAATCACGGCGAAACGAGCCCGTTACTGTCACATTTTCTTGATGGTAAAACATATACCGCCGACGATTTTTAAATTTTTTTTTTTTTTAAATGTGAAGTTGTTAAGTAAAAATATTTTAGCACTCCTAGTTGTTTAATTAATTGATTATATGATAACTATGAAGCTAGAATAATTGTATTTAATACATACATTTCCATATAGTTTAGTGACGCTTCGTCATGATCAAATTGATCATCTTAAATTAGATATTACATTTCCATTAAACTGTGCTAATGTTAAAGATTACATGTGTAACCTTATTTTCACGGTAGCCCTATTTCTTTTTTTTTTTTTTTAAATGTTCCCCTGTTTCCAAGTGGCTTTAAAAAATATTGGGAAAAAAAGTAACATTATGTAGTATTCTATCATTATATATATACACATATGTAGAGAGACACACCATTACAATAAGTATTGGAGCAGTGTTGAAAGCACTTTACTATTTCCACCTTAGAATGCATGTGAACTGGCTAATGCACAGTGCAATCATTTTTCCTGATGAACTTTGGAAAATTACTATTACATTCTTGGATTATTTTGAAAAGCTCCTCGACTTGCCTGCTGTCCTTGGAGTTGTTGGAAAACGCGTGAACTCTGCAGTTTGCAGCAATGGCTCTCAGAGGAAAGCTGAATTGAACAAAGTTGCTTAGACTTCCGATCATCTCCTCTTTGTGTGTGAGCAAAACAATGGTGCACTCCCTGATCCTCCACCCCAGCAGGTTCTCCAGCTTTTCTAATATGTCTTTCTCACCGTCTGCGATCCGTCCCAGCTGCATCACAAGTAACACCACACACCGCCCTGGCTGACAGAACCTCTTGCACTTCGCTAACTGTTGCTGACAATCCTTCATTTCCTCGTGAAAGAAGTCTGGAGTGTCGACCACATTGACAGGGACCCCAAGTTTCCTCCCCAGCACTTTGAACGTGCACTCAGTTGTGACTGGAACAGAGCTAGCCTGAGATTTAAAAAGTTGTTCTGGTTTAAGATCTGGGTCTCTGGCGAGCAGGATGGTGTTTGCAGATGCACTTTTCCCTGTTCCACTCAATCCCAGGAGAACCACGCTGAAACTCTTCCCTATGAAAAAGATGAATGAAGATCAATACTGTGGTCAATTAATTGTCTCTGGAAACAACAACATAAACATTTTCAGAATTGCCAGGTTGCCATGGGATTATACTAAGAACAAACAAGTCACGTCCAAACAAAATTAGCGGCATCATTGCTGAGTTTAAAATGACAGTGATTAAAGTGGGAAATGCAGAATAGATTATGGCGATTTCAATTTCTGAAATCTCATAGTTCAAATGGACTGCATTTTCACTGTCGTAGGAACCTATAACCAATCAACCCCCCTTCATCTGCAATAAAACAATGACCATAAAACTACTTTTATGGTCATTGAGCAACACAGAGCTACAGAAAGCAACTATGAGTGAGTAAATCCACATCCAAGGTTTAGTTGAAACTATCCAGTCAAATTTGATGGCGCCAGTTGCATCACACGAGTGTAGTTTCACTTAGTTGAAACTGAGGAGTGGTTTGGTCTAGTGTACAACTTGCAAAAAGGCGGTTTGACCTGATAGTTTGGAAGAAAATAACAAGCTCATGAAACTATGCAATGACATATTTAACTGTGTATTGATTCTCGTCAACCGTACCTTTATTTTGTTGAATTTCTGGCTGAGCAGGTGTTGCAACTGCAACAGCTGCTGCAGCTGCATGCTGTCGGGGGGGCGAATTGGTTGGTCTTGCATCTGTGGGACAGTAAGAGTAATGTAAATTTTGTTATATTGCATTTATGTTATGTTATGTTTTTTTTTTATTCAAAAAAACCCCCAAAAGTTATAGGCACCTGCTATGAACATTTTTATATAATTTAAATATGCCTATTTATTGGGAAAAATATTTTTGAACACAACACTTGGCTTCAAGAGGACAACATTGTAAAAGTCAGTAATCTTCCAAGCTGATGAATCGGACAGCTCAATACTTACCCTCTCTCCCTCGGTAAGACATGGATTCACCAGCAAACCTGCAACAGTCAGTATCAGAATCGCTGTAAATGATAATGATGAACACTTTGGGCACCAATAATGTTTTCATGCACATTTATGTTCCTGGTATTTATTGGATTGGATTAATTGGGTAAGTAGATCTCACATTATGGTTAAAGATTCAGTCAGTTTTTCGGGATTTTATATTTGCGTTTTTAACCTTTCATTCTACTTTAAAGATGAAGTGTGCAATAGTTGGAGATTTTGAAGAAGAAACGGCGATATCAAGTGGTCACATTTCAGACTGCAGCGTCTTTCACTCTCTTCCTTTCCTGAGCTTGCCAGTGAACTACGGTAGTCATTCACTTGCCTTGTCTGAAATGTTTAAGGTTTTCTTTTTAAGAGGCCGCTTGATCTTACTGGATTACTTTGATATATTTGCCGCAGTTAGAGAATATTCAGTATGCATGCAAGTTTGGCTTTGATTGGTAATTTGATTACAAAAATATTCTGCTCACCAGTTTCAGGATGTGTTTATCATAGGCAGGTTTGATTATTAACGCTGTCATGGGTTGTGTGTCAATTCAGGGTCTTCATCCTTCGAAGAATGCATTTTAAGGCCGGTTGCTTTATAGCACTGCGCGAAGGCTCGTCCCAATTCACTAAAAGATTATGTTTTTACTGTAGGGTTTTTACTTACTTGTGTGTGTGTATGTGTGGTAAAAAATAGTCTAACCTGCCCTCCAGCGCTTCCTTTCTCCTTAAAGCAACCTGTTGGCTGTAGTTTTTGAGGTCAAACTGGTAGGGCTGACTTTCGCCGCAGGCCTTCCTGCAGTCGCGAGCCAGACTTTCAGTGTTTGGCAACCAGATATGGAAGTGATCCTTCAGAATTGGTCTGAGAGCCATGAAGCTTTCTACGTCTGGTAAGATGATGGCCAGGTACGCTGTGACTCTGTCACCAAAGACATCTTGAAGTTTACTCACTTGAGCCATAACTATGTCCTTCTGGTTGTTTTCTGAGTCAATTACAAGAAGAAACAGATGGGGGCCAGGATAAGAAACTGCCATAAAGTCGATGAGTTTCTGGTCCAGATACAAATTCTCCTCATCAAAGAAATCAGGAGCGATGATGACTTTGAAGGTGTGGTTCCCTGCAACGACGAGTTCTTGAGATGTTTTAGTGAAAGCCTCTTTTCCAAGAATCATATTTCCGATGATGTTCTTCAACTGAACTCTCTTCCCAATGACGCAGACAGTCATCTGATCAGGATATGCTGCAATGGAATAGTAAAACAAATTGTGGGGCATAAAAACAGCATAGGGGGAAAAAAGTAACAAAGCATTATAAAGAAGAAAATTCCAAGCTCTGAATGTTAAACTGCATAAACAGAGAAAAAAAGCATGTAGTCAAAGAAAATATGACTGATATGACAGGCAGTGAGCTCACAAAACCATGCGCGGATGTGTGCTTACTGTCTGTAGAGGAGCTTACGAGGCAAAAAAAAATCCCATTTGTTCAATCAAAACAAACATTCTATCTGAAGCTACTGCACATTCATCAATAAATGAACCAAAATTCTGCCCCTGAATTGTTTTTCTATGTCTAACTTTTTACAGTGTCAGTGGAGGAATGAGAATGAAGTATGTAAGTAGTGGTATAAGCTGTCAGTATTGTGTGTGCAGTTAAACACTCAGGTATTTTTCTTCACAGGGATTTACATTCTTCATATGAGACGGACTTCCATCGTAGCTGATCTTCAACAGGACTGAACTTAAACCCTCAGGTAGTCAAAACTGTCCACTCTCCACTTCTCAATGACTTTTATTCAACAAATCAAAAACGAATGACAACCCAAAATTAAAACATCCCTGCTTTAAACCTTGTGGAGCAACATTACTACATACACACACTGTCCACGCAGAAAGAAGGAAGTTGTCGCACTTACAAGGTGCTGGTCTGTTCGTGTCCATTTTAGCAGCTTGGAAAAGAACAGCATGCCAGGTAGGTTTCACTGGACTCTTTGGATCACCTGTGAAGAGTTTCGTTCCTAAACACGTGTAAACTTGGATCCACCCTGTGGGTGGAGCTCTAAAGCAGCTTTGGTACGTGAACTGTTGGGAAAGGAAGTCATGCTCATTTTGCTGATATATTCCTAATGGTAACTTTGGATTTCTTTCAGCCTCTTCACACTTCTTCATTTCATTGCTACCAACACTTGTACTGTTGTCGGACGCAATATATATATTTTTTCTCATTATCGATTTCTTTTTATATTTTTCCAAATCACTCATTCTACTATGGAGAGAAGAATGGACAACCACATTTTCATAAGAAGTCTTTATTACCCAAGGCTTAATCAATTTTACATAGAAATGGAGTGATTCGCAACAAAACAGAGTAAGAAAAGAAAAAACGTTAATGTTTTCATAAAGAAAATCTGAGCACTAGAGAGAGATATGGAAAATAATCTGACCTTCTGATTAAACTCACGTCCTTTTACAAGTTCTATAACAGGTGTTGGGAGGTGAAAATAATAAAGCTCATTGTAACTATGAAGCCTGCTCTAAATCGTTGAGTACATCATTTAACATTAAACACATTTTTGTTCAATTAAGCTGGGTAGATTCCCATATACATAATGTACAGACACACCATAACAATAAGTGTTGGAGCAGTGTTGAAAGCACTTTATCTTCTCCAGCTGAGAATGCTTGTGAACTGGCTAGCACACGCAGCAATCAGTTTTCCTGATGAACTTTGGAAAATGACTAAAACGTGTTCGGATCATTTCGAAAAGCGCCTCGACTTGCCAACTGTCCTTGGAGTTGTTGGAAAACGCGTGAAAACGCCATCCGCAGTTTGCAACAATGGCTCTGAGGTTTACATCGCTTTGAACATGGTCTTTCACACTTCCTATCAGGTCCTCTTTGTGTGTGAGCAAAACAATGGTGCACTCCCTGATCCTCCACCCCAGCAGGTTCTCCAGCTTTTCTAATATGTCTTTCTCACATGCTGCCATCCGTCCCAGCTGCATCACAAGTAACACCACACACCGCCCTGGCTGACAGAACCTCTTGCACTTCGCTAACTGTTGCTGACGATCCGTCATTTCCTCGTGAAAGAAGTCTGGAGTGTCGAACACAATGACAGGGACCCCAAGTTTCCTCCCCAGCACTTTGAACGTGCACTCAGTTGTGACTGGAACAGAGCTAGCCTGAGATTTAAAAAGTTGTTCTGGTTTAAGATCTGGGTCTCCAGCGAGCAGGATGGTGTTTGCAGATGCACTTTTCCCTGTTCCACTCAATCCCAGGAGAACCACTTTGAAATGCTTCCCTATGAAAAAGATGAATGAAAATCAATGCTGTGGTCAATTAATTACCTCTGAAAGAACTACATAAACATTTTCAGAATCAGTTTGCCATGGGATTATACTAAGAACAAACAAGTCACATCCAAACAAAATTAGCAGCATTGTTGCTGAGTTTAAAAAGACAGTGATTAAATTCGGAAATGCAGAGATTTCAATTTCTGAAATCTCAAAGTTCAAATGGACTGCATTTTTTTTTTTTTACTGTCGTCGGAATTTATAACCAATCACACCCCTCCCCCTTCTTTTGCAATGAAACAAGGACCATAAAACTGTAGCTTTATAGCTTTATGGTCCCTTAGTAACACAGAGCTAGATCTAGTTTAAACTATCCTTCTTTAGCTTTCATTACCATTCAAGCCTGGCTAATTTGAATGCCATTTTCCTAGAATTGAACAAAAGCATTTGTGCATATTCTACAGCGGCATCGTATAATAATCACTGAGCTGCAAATCCAGTCAAATTTGATGGCGCCAGTTGCATCACACGAGTGTAGTTTCACTTTGATGACACTGAGGAGTGGTTTGGTCTAGTGTACAACTTGCAAAAAGGCTGTTTGACCTGATAGTTTGGAAGAAAATAACAAGCTCATGAAACTACAGCAATGACATATTTAATGTATTGCTTCTCGTCAAATGTACCTTTATTTTGTTGAATTTCTGGCTGAACAGGTGTTGCAGCTGCCACAGCTGCCAGATTTGCCTCAGCTGCATGCTGTTGGGGGGGGCGGATTGGTTGGTCCAGCGTCTGTGGGACAGTAAGAGTCATGTTATTTGTGTTATATTGCGTTTATGTTGAGTGTCTACATGTTCATCCATTTTTATGTGAAATTAAGGATGCGTGTGGCAAAGATACATCCCAACACAACCTCATTGGCTTGCTTACATTGCACATTCAGATCTGTTGACCTTAATTTGACTCTGATTATTATTTAAGTAGACAGCTTAATACTTACCCTCTCTCCCTCGGTAAGACAAAGATTCACCAGCAAGCCTGAAAGAGTCATGATCAGAATCACTGTTACTGATAATGATGAACATTTAAGGCACCAATAATGTTTTCATGCACATTTATGTTCCTGGTATTTATTGGATCGGATTAATTGGGTAAGTAGATCTCACATTATGGTTAAAGATTCAGTCAGTTTTTCAGGATTTTATATCTGCGTTTTTACCCTTTCATTCTACTTTTAAAGGTGAAGTGTGCAATAGTTGGGATTTTGAAGAAGAAACGGTGACATCAAGTGGTCACATTTCAGACTGCAGCATCTTTCACTCTCTCCCTCTCCTGAGCTTGCGGTGGCCTTTAACTTCCCTTGTCTGAAATGTTTAAGTTTTTCTTTTTAAGGATTGGTTCATCGGAGTCAGATTAGATAACGCTGTCATGGTCTGTTTAAGTGTTTCCTGATTTATTTTGATAGTCTCGGTTCAACTGTGACATGGAACACCATGTCACAGTCATAGCACACAAATGCACACTGTAAACAATGTGTGTGTGTGTGTGTGCATGTGTGGTGAAAAACAGTCTAACCTGCCCTCCAGCGCTCCCTTTCTCCTTAAAACAACCTGTTGGCTGTAGTTCTTGAATTCAAACTGGTAGGGCTGACTGTCGCCGCAGGCCTTCCTGCATTCACGAGCCAGACTTTTGGTGTTTGGCAACCAGATATGAAGGAAGTGGTCCTTCAGAATTGGTCTGAGTGCCATGAAGCTTTCTACGTCTGTTAGGATGATGGCCAGGTACGCTGTGACTCTGTCACCAAAGACATCTTGAAGTTTACTCACTTGAGCCATAACTTTGTCCTTCTGGTTGTTTTCAGAGTTAATTACAAGAAGAAACAGATGGGGGCCAGGATAAGAAACTGCCATAAAGTCGATGAGTTTCTGGTCCGGATACAAATTCTCCTCATCAAAGAAATCAGGAGCAATGATGACTTTGAAAGAGTGGTTCTCTGCAACGACGAGTTCTTGAGATGTTTTAGTGAAAGCCTCTTTTCCAAGGATCATATTTCCGATGATGTTCTTCAACTGAACTCTCTTCCCAATGACGCAGACAGTCATCTGATCAGGATATGCTGCAATGGAATAGTAAAACAAATTGTGGGGCATAAAAACAGCATAGGGGGAAAAAAGTAACAAAGCATTATAAAGAAGAAAATCCCAAGCTCTGAATGTTAAACTGCATAAACAGAGAAAAAAAGCATGTAGTCAAAGAAAATATGACTGATATGACAGGCAGTGAGCTCACAAAACCTTGCGCGGATGTGTGCTTACTGTCCGTAGAGGAGCTTACGAGGCAAAAAAAAATCCCATTTGTTCAATCAAAACAAACATTCTCTCTGAAACAATCTGAAGCAGTGGAGGAATGAGAATGAAGCCCCACGTCAACAAATATTATTATTGTACATCGAATTATAAGTATTTTTTGTGCAGTTAAACACTCAGGTATTTTTCTTCACAGGGATTGACAGTCTTCATATGAGACGGACTTCCATCGTAGCTGATCTTCAACAGGACTGAACTTAAACCCTCAGGTAGCCGAGCCGTCCATTCTCCACTTCTGAGTGACTTTCATTCAGCAAATCGAGAAAAGGATGACATGCCACAACCAAAAAATACAAACTTTCCTGTTTTAACACTTTGTGGAGCAACATTACTACACACACAGAAAGAAGCAAGTTGTCGCACTTACGAGGCACTGGTTGTTTCGTGTTCATTTTAGCAGCTTGGAAAAGAACAGCAGGGGAGGGAGGTTTCGCTGGATTCTATAGATCATATGTGAAGCGTTTCCGTCTTAAACACAGGTGTAAGTGGATCCACCCTGTGGGTGGAGCTTCTTAAGCAGCTTTGCTGTAAAAACTGTCATTTTGCACACCGCACACCACACCACAGACAGATATGGGTGTCTGTCAGTCCATTCCCAAAGGTAACTGGATCACACTTCTTCATTTCATTGCTACCAACACTTGTACTGTTGTTGGAAATAAGATTGTTTCATTCTTGATTTCTTGTTACCATTTTTGAAACCACTCATTTTATTTGTGTCTACAGGCCCTCCACTGAGGATCGTGATAATTGGAAAAATCGGAGTTGGTAAGAGTGCGGTTGGCAACACCATCGTTTGGGACAAATTTTTCCCGATCCTCTGACAGTGCTAAGTCAGTGACTGAGAACTGCAAGTCAGAACGGGCCAAGGGCCGCAGCAGTTTTGTTGGGAACCAATCAGGATTGCTCAGAGGACGTTCTGCTTTTCTTTCTTCCGTCTGTAAAACTGACGTTTTCTATAATTGGCCAAAATGCCAAAGGTGCCTCTATTATCTTATTGACATAACTAATTGATTGAAACATTAATCAATGGGGTAATGAGTGAATAAGTAGCAAGACAAAGGTGTTGCTAATTGAAAATAGGGCTATTTTGATATCGATCTTTTATTGTGTCATTTTTGGAGAATGGATTTATCCAACATGTGACTCACAAACTATGCAACTTTAAACAACATGTTTTTTGTCCATAGTTATATCTGTGTATTTTGCATGGCTGACTGCATTAATTCCTGTTAGGGCTGAGTGAAAGAGCGGTGAGCGGTTGTTTGTATTGATTTTATTTGTGTTTCTTTATCAATGGTTTGATTTAATGTTTGACTGAGACAAACTGGGAAGCAATAAATGAATATGTGAGAAATACAAAAGAAAAAAACATTGTACATTTTATCTTGAAAGTTTCTTTATAATGTAATAAAAACCTTAATAGGAATTTGTTTATTTAAAAATGACCAAAGACACATCCAAAAATGTATTTGCTTTTTTATCACGTTAGTAGTATTACTTGAGTGAGAAAAAACTAATCGCACTGTTCAGTGCATTTGTTCGTCTGGAAAGTTCCAGTAGACAAGAAGAATTTAGGTCATCCACCGTGTCAGAAGTAATGAACTCAGTGTCATTTCCAGTACAAGCTATGCAGCTTTCTTGACTGTCTCCGTTTCTGACACTGAAGACAAGCATTCAAATTACAAACGGATTGGGTGTTGGGCCTAGCATTACTGCTGGGCGGCTAAATTTCAATTTGGAAATCATGCTCATCCGTCTTGCCATTCACCGGCAGAAAGAGTTGACCGCTTTACCTCTACATGACAGAGCAGCTTCCTCTTAACTGTGAAGAAAATGCAAAGTGACTGTTTCAATCTCCCCTAAAGAGACACAAAGAAGTAATGGAGGAAGCAACTCTTAGCTTAGCTGCCGCTAAAGAGATTAGCACGAAGGCTTCAATCACAGCAGCTTTCTCTGGCTGATTCCCAGATGACTGTAAATTAAGCCCAGTAGATTTCAATCCCCCTGGTGCGCCCCCTGGAGTGTGGTATCCTCTCTCGTACAACCTAATAGATCAGAATAATATGATAGAAGCTTAGTCACTTTTAGGACTATTTCTTTGAGTCTCATTTGGAAAATACACAGCTTGAACTTGAAGAGGAAGGTGTTCAAGTAAACTGATCAACGTCTCACAGGAGAGGAATGAACCTCAAGGCGATAAACACATGTTCAAATTTGTCACGTATGATGGGTGACAGCAGGACCTGTTTGACAGAGACCTTACTGGAACTGGGGGCAAGATTGAAGTGATAGAGATTCTGTCAAGCACTTTAGCCAGCATGGTAGGCTGTGACAACATGCCTTTCTCTTTGGATAATGAGTCTTCCACTCCTAGAAATCAGGTGGCATGCACACATGCACATACACACTTGCACGCACACAAAAACGTGACCACTTGTCAAATTTTGCTCATATAAAACAGTTTTTCTCACAGCACAATTTAAGTTTGACCCACTTCAGCAGTTTGTGGCCAAGTAATATTTCTGCCCACCTACTTCAAAGCTATACATGTTATGTTAATGCACACAGATGCAAGAGGGATTCATTGCTGGTAAAACCTCTTGATGCCAAATGAACTTCGGCAGAGCAGAGGTTCTGCTTGCACAGTAACGGGACTGGATCGATACCAGAGGCTGTGACTCTGTGTCTGTGCAAAAGTAAATGAGACTCGACAGGAAGACAGGAAGTGATGTGTGCCAGAATGTTGCTCAAATATCAAGCCTGTGTTGTTGAGTCCATCAGAAAGCCTGATTAAATCACATTGTGGATATCTAACTTCTGGCTTAAAAGGATGACTGTGATTTACGAGTTGGAAGTAAGTCTGACACACCCAGTGCAAAGGATGCACATCATTGTTTTGCTGCATTGCTGCTTTGACACTTACAGTTAGTAGAGGAAAACCCATCAGACGGAGCTGTCGGTAAGCCACCAGCCAAAGGTAGAACAGGCTGAACTGCATGAAGACATCCTGCTTCTCATGTGTCTCAGGGTCTGTAAGTAGAAAAATGTCCAACGACTGAAAGCCAAATGTGCAGTAGAAGCACAGGGTGCTGAAAAGCTGCTGGAGTCACAGCGACAGAGTGCAGGTGCTGCCCGAAATATTAGAATATCAAGTAAAAGTGGTTTTATTTTGGCAATTGAACATAAAAGATGAGAGCAACACATTTTATTGAGCCATTCCACGCAAATTGACATCTCAAGCAGTTCCTTGTTGTCACTTTGCTGATGAAGATTTTCAGCTTATTAAAACCACAAAGCCACAAACTCAGAAAATTATTATTGTTTGTTTGTTTTTTTAAGCTGCAACACCTGATCAGCAAAATGTAAAGAAATAAAAACTTGTATAAATATATTGATTTGCATATTACTCCTTTATATAATATGTCACATTCACCTTTTAAGTTGAATTGCAGAAATACAACAACCTTTTCAGGATATTCTACTTTTCTGGACAGTACCTGTACAGCGCCTGCTGGTCCTCTTCGTGTGGCAAGCATTGGTTTTGAGGAATTGTAGAACTTTTCACTCAAGGAATCAAGCGTGCTTTAATATCATGATGGTGAAATGTGGTTTTCCAGGTTGAAAATAACAAGAGGACGATAATCTTAGGCTCTTAGTTCTAGTTCTGGTTCTGGTGTCAAATGCAAGTCACTGCATGGTCTAAGGTCACTGAAGCCACCGTACCCACGCAGTCATTTCAAGCATTTCCAACTTCACAGGCAGAACAACAAAGGTCTCAATCACTTGTCTGTCACTATCTGCATAAAACACATTCCATCGTTATGGCACATTTACAGAAAATGACAGACTCCCCAGGGAACTTCCTGGCAAGAGGACAGGTATTTATTAATGCATACCGGACAATCTTGCAAATGAAGTTCCGTTCAATGCCGTGAACTCTTCTGCAGAAAAGAGCAGAGCAGTTTTTTTTTTTTTAGACTGACTTTCCCCCCCCCCCCCAAAAAAAACTTTTTGTTGTTTAAAGTTTAATCACAACAGGAATCCATGTTAGGCAAAAATAAGATAAAAATGTTTTGGGTTTTGTTGATGAGCAGCAGCTATATAAAATTGTGACAAAAGATTCATTTACATTAGTCACATCCTGCATCATTTGATTGTGGCCAGATGGTCACGGTCTTGACCGGGAAGTATGAGCTTTTATTTATTTATTTAGAAATTTTTGTCGTCCTCCTTTGTCTTGAGTGGTAAATTCACTAACGCATGAGGAGAAAAGTGTTTCAACTCATTCATTCATGCATTCATCTGCTATACCCGCTTATTCCTATTCAGGGTCACTGGGGTCTGCTGGAGCCTCTCCCAGCTGTCTTAGGGCGAAGGCAGGGTGACACCCTGGACAAGTCGCCAGTTCATCGCAGGGCCACATAGAGCACTTCACACTCACATGCACACCTACGGACAATTTAGAGTGTTCAATTGACCTCACATGCATGTTTTTGGACTGTGGGAGGAAGCCGGAGAACCGGAGAGAACCCATCATACACAGGGAGAACATGCAAACTCCACACAGAAAGGTCCCAAGCACCGGAATCGAACCCACGACCTTCTTGCTGTGAGGCGGCAGCGCGAACCACTGCGCCACCGTGTCGCCCGTGTTTCAACTCCATACGTTGAAACACTTTTCCACTTTATAAAGTATAAACAAGTCAATTCTATCCTGGACTTGTTTTGATTATATCGGAGCTACTTCAACTGTGAGCTGATGTTACATGACACTGCTAATATGAAGTGCGTGTCTGTGGTGGAGCACTTGCTGTGCTCTCAAAGTGCCGCTTATTTTTTTTCATTCGGAGTTTGTCTTCCTTCATGTCAGTCACTCGTTTGAAGTGAAGCATTTTTCCTCTCAGCATGGCCATCAGCGCCAAAGGGCAACAGGAAGGTGGGAACGTCATCGTGCGTGTTTCAATGTTGTGTCTCTATTGCCTAGTGTGTTTTTTTTTTTGTTTGTCTGCCTCAACGTGCTGGCCGTCCTCCCTGTGTTGAGTAGTTCCACCTTGGTGCTGTCAAGCCTGACTGCCTGGCTCTGCACACCTGCACCTCGTTTGGCTCATTAGCTGAGTTTATATTGAAATGCGCGTGGCGCCACCTGTTGTTTCTCTTGAGATTTCCGAGTTATCGGTCGTTGTTTTCCTGAAAATTCCACCTTTTGGGAGGTTAACCAGCAAATCGTCTGCACTCTGGGGTCCTGACTGCAGAAAAGTGCCAGGTTTACAGCAGCGTGCGTTTGTGTGCTATGATGGTGTTCCATGTCACAGTTGAGTCATGTGGACAGAGTGTACGGCTCTATTTTTACCACCTCTGCACCATATGTAGCCCGTATGCCTGTCTGCCGCCCAAACGCCTGGAGTAACTCAGTCAGGCTGTCCAGTGTAAAGGGGGCCAGACGCTGTGTGTACATACTGTACTGTCCAGTCTCCTTTTTAAAGCTGCAGTTCACCAGGCGCCTGTCTTCACCTGTCGTTGCCAAAACTCCAATTTGAAATGCTCACTTTTGGTTTTAAAGACTGACTGAATTTACTTGTACACATTTTTCTCCATGTCCTTTTACAAAATAGGGCAAAATAACAAAAAAAAAAAAAAGACACAACAATTTCCCATCAAGTCGTGAGTGTTCTTCTCACATTGTCCTCTGATGTTATCTCACCGTTTAAAGAGTCCTGCTGACGACTTTCTCTTGATTGCAATGTCGGTGCATAGTCCAATATCTTTACTTTTACACCTTTTATACCATCACTTGTGCTCTGACTGGTTCACTACTGATTTATCTAGAAAGAAAGATAGTTTACCTTCTTTGTATGCTAAATTTGAATGGCAGTTTCAGTGTCATTGGCTTTCTCAAAGAGCTGAGGGTTTTTTTGCATCCCGGCTGACTGTGTCAGTAGTGTTGAAGTTGGCCCAGGCTCGCCGCTAAAGCCTTGCGTCTCTCCTGACGACTCAGGTCTCATATTGCGACGTGGCTTAGCGTGACTTTTATCCTGCTACATATGAAAGTGGTGGCAGTCTGGTGCGATGGAAAAGGACAGCTCAGCACAGGCGAGCTGATCGCGTCTCAAGATGACAAGGCCATGAAAAAGATCCCTGGCCAGGCTCTGTGTAATTCCTGCAGCGTGGATGCCTCTCATGCTTGAAGGAAGGAACCCAAATCAAATCTGTCCCTCTCAATCCAAACCATGCTGTTACATTTTGAATGTGAACATGTTTCTGTGATCTTCCTGAGAACAAAAATTCATCTTTTTGATTGATTTCCAGATGCCTCGTCCTCTCCGCTAGTCAGCTTCTTCACACAGACAGTGAAGGCAGCCTACCTTGACTACAGGTCCTACCCGAAAAATGAGAATATCAAGTAAAAGTTGTTTTATTTTGGTAATTTAACATAAAAGATGAGAGCAACACATTTTATTGAGCCATTCCACGCAAATTGACATCTCAAGCAGTTCCTTGTTGTCACTTTGCTGATTAAGATTTTCAGCTTATTAAAACCACAAAGCCACAAACTCAGAAAATTATTATAAAATTTGAGTTTTTTTTTTTTTAAGCTGCAAGACCTGATCAGCAAAATGCAAAGATATAAAAACTTGAAATATATTGATTTGCATATTATTCCTTTACATAATATGTCAAATTCACCTTTTAAGTTGAATTGCAGAAATACAACAACCTTTTCAGGATATTCTAATTTTCTGGGTGGTACCTGTATATCAAACAACAACAAACATCACTTCTTTTATTTCTCAGATTTAGTTTCTAATTGAACGTTTGAAGATCTTCTGTATTTTAGGGCTGTGAATTCCCAAAGTGCCATTCAGTGGGATGTGAGGTTCTGCAGGTGACACCTCCAACCCGCCAGCCAGTCCTAGCATGGGTAGAAGTCTGGGGTCAGAGGTCACTGCACAGTGACACGAGGTGGCACAAATAGCTTTCTGCTGCCACGGAGATGCATGTGATGGTGGGAAAAAAAAACAAAAAAACGCTGTGGTCCAAATCAACCCTGTGGCGACGGGCTGAAGAACTGAAGAACTGCTTCAACCACTGATCCCAGTGTGATTTATCCTCATAATTAAACCTTTGGCTGCATCGGACATGTGACCTTTGATCGGACATAAATGGCCTCAGCGCTGGGTTGATGCCAGTGGTTCTGGAGGACATTCCCAGCATGCCGCTCCGAATGCTGGACACATTTACAGCAGGAGGTATTGGCTACACAGCACGAGCCGCATACGTGCTCTCTAAAACTCAAAGCTTTAAATACATGTGGCAGCAGTGATCCAGAACAGGCCGGGGCGCACTGATATGTGTTCAACCTTGAGGTGATCGACCCAGTGATAAGATTAGCCCTCACGTCTAGAGGAGCAAACCCCTCGGATCAATTCAGCAGCAGCGATGAAGAGCCGCACAGTGCACAACAGTTAACGCTGAGGATCCAGTGTTACAGCGTTGATTTATTTTCTCCTTCTTTTTTTAAACCCAAAGCACAGACTTATGTTGCTGTGGTTGTTGGTCGTCACCTCAGCGTGATCTTTTTTTCTGCAATTTTAAATTCAAAATTGGATGTCACTGATTCTAAGTGTTGTGATACTACATGCACTGGTGCATGCAGTCAATGCCGTGTGATCACTCTGGGAGTTTGCATCCCAAGGGAAGATTCAATTAGAGGAACTCTGTAAGCTGCCACCTCGCTGAATGCTCCCATTACAACCACTACAAATGTCAACTTCTGTTTCTCAACAGTGCATTTTAGCCAAGTTCTCTTTTTGGATTTTTGTCCATTTAACAATCTCACCAGCAGGCGGGCTCTCCTGTTGTGTTGTGCGTGCACGGAGACGAATGTAGGCCATAGACGTGGCACTTAACAGCGCTCCTTCATGCCTCGCCTTCCTCCGCTGGCATGATGTAACCTCCATCATGCCATAGAGCGGTCACGAAAAGTAATTTTGGGCGTGTGGTTGGCGCGCATGGCTGGAAGGTGTCATATTTTTGTGAGGACAGCCCCTAACATGCTAAAAGCAGGTTAATGACTCTGAGGGCAGCAGTATATCGGAGCGGAGCTGCTTGCAGTGAGAAGATCAGCGCAGAGGGCATCACCGCTGAGGTTCACAGCGTCCTGAAGGTTCAGCACACAACAAGAGATACTTCAAATAAACAGAGAGTGTTTATTCAGTGGCAAGTCATAATTTTCCTTCTGCATGTGCAGGAAGTGTGGATCAGTCTGAAGATGTCCGGCGAGAAGAATAGCGAGACGGTCGGCTGCAATGCCTCCATCATGAAGAACGTGTGGGAGATCAGGGAGCGAGAGTACAGCCAAAAGTTGGACAAGGAGCAGGAACGGATGGAGAAGAGCGCCCTGGAGACGTGAGAATGAAATATCTGTCCGTGCATGCGCTGTCTTCAACTCTGCATCATTTGTTTTTTTTTTTAATAAGATAAGATTTTTTTTTGCTGTTCTTATGCACGTGAAGTTGATTGATGCCACTATATTCCAATTAACTGGCTTCCTCAAATACACGATCCAATTACCAGGTGACCTCATTCATGCTAATAACAGATTGTTGTCTTGAAAGTCCCCAGTGTTTAGTATTCATTCAAAAGTTCCATCTCTCTCCAGATAGGAGCTTTTTCTCACTCACAGAATCCTGTTCTGTTTGAAGGCACCGGCTAATGACACGGAAAACAAACTCGCGACAGTCGGCTGTCGTGATCGTGTCACGAGCTCTGGATTGACACGTTCTGAAATTACAGGAGGTTCATGACAGCGGGGATCACTAAAACAAACGTTGGTTTTCCTCCCGTTGCTGCCTTCAAACTAAACCAATTACCACACGGCTTCCTTTGGAAGGGGAATTGAATCCGTTAACACAATGAATTGCTTGCAGTTAACACCAGTGCTGGAGATTAGTGTGGCGTGCACGCTCCAGATGGGATCATGTGAGCCATCCACTTTGGCTGACGAGCAGATTTACAGGGAGCACGCGGGGAAGAACATAAGAAAAGTGACACAAATAGATTCTGATCTGTTTCTGTTTATGCAGCTTTCCTCATCTCAGTTATGATGTTTTTATGCATTCATATGTGTGATTGTGCCTGTATGTTTTCTGCAACTCAGACAGTTGCATCATTCAGCAACAGTTTATTTTCTTTTTTTTCTTTTTTATTTATTTATTATTTTTTTAAACATTTTAAAAACTCCCATCATGGTTGTACTGCTTCACGCCTCAATATAGAGAGTACAGTCAGAAAGGCCGCGCCCACTGCTAGCCTAAGCAGCATCTATGGCTAACATTAAACATATTGCATTGCACAGCTTATATGCACCAGCGCATCGGTCAGCTGTAATTGACTCCTTGGTGGCTGACGGACAGCTGGATTTGTACCAGCAGATGTACTGATGTAGAAGTTCACACCTATTTTGTCCTCTACTGCTGTTTAAGTCTAATGTGCAAGCACACACGCACACACACACACACACACACACACACACACACACACACTCTGGCACTTATGATACATGAAAGCAGCGTTATGTTGCAACCTCCAAACCCAAATAGCCTTTCTTTGGAAACGTGTATTTTACTCTTTGATGCTCTAATGAAGGACAATGATGTGAAAAGCATTGTTACAACCATGTCTGTCCAGACATCAGACGCCTCCAATCTGGGTTTGTACACAGGCAACAATGGTGGCTAACATTTTGAAGTGTTCCCTTTTGTTTGATTTGCTTCTCCTGGTGCCTTTCTCCATATTTCTGCAGGATCAACGAAGAATGGAAAGGTCGCTGGTCAGCCAAAATGGGGACAGGGAGAAGGCGGGAAAAGAAAAGCAAACCTGCCATGCATCAGACGGAGGAAAATATCTGGAAGAGCAAGCCAACCCAGGCTCCTTCCAACCTCTTTGGTGCAGGTCAACCTGGCAGACCAGGAAGTCAGAGAGGAGGCGTGTCCCTCTCCTCTTCCGCCCCCAACTATGCCGCCAAAAAAGGGTCCAACAATTTGAAAAGGCTGCAGTTACTTGATTTTCTAAGCAAAACTAAACCCTCCTCTGTGATGTGGGACAGAGCATGGAAACAAAACAAACCGTCGCCGTCCCCAGAAGAAGGAGCTCCATCTGTAACAGCCTGGGGAAAGTGTTGGATGTTTGCAACCAGGCAGCCCCACTCTGAGGATGGCAAAACGTGGTTAAATGTGCCCAACACAATGGATCCTCAGAGTCTTCACCTATGGAAGAAGTCTGATCACACTTTTGTCAGATCACAATGGCAAGATGTAAATCTCCAGACAGAGGCGTGGGATCTGTCCTGGAAAAAATATGGCGAAAACAATAAGAAGGGTGCAACACCTGCACATGAACATTGTGCCAAATTTGCTTTACTAGATGAAGCCCAACACACTGATGTTGTGGAGGAGTGGGTCAAATCATGGATGTCCACCAAGCCGGCAAGCCAAGTTCCAATTGGTGGCCACACAAGTGATTTTGTGGCTAATGGACGAGGCAAGGAGGAAGAGATGAGCTCTGACTTGGACTGTTGGAGGCTTGCCAACCACCACGGCGTCAAAAGATCCACTTCACATCAGGTTCAAAGGTCTTGCAGTCCGGAATGGGAAGATTCTTGGAGGGCTGCCACAGTGGTCACCAGCAACCGCAAACATTCTGGTGCCACTCTCAGTCACGATCACGCAGAGACCCTCAGTGACCACTGCCAGCAGCAGAGGGTTTCCCATTTCCACAAAGTCTTGCTTGTGGCCAACAAGCTCAAACGTCGAGATGAGCGTTTGGCGTCCTGTGATGAATCTAAGCTTCTGTCAGAGTGGGCAAAGTCATGGCAGGTGGCTAAAAACAACTCCAAACCGTGCGAGGAAATCGAGAAAGTCCTGAAAGCCTCACCTTTGACGAAAGAGGTCAACTCGCAAGAGCTGGAGAACAACGGCAGGAATCTTTCAGCACCGCAACACGCACACGCTGAGATTGAGCAACCAAAGAGAGAACTCGCGAAGATGAACAAGCTTCACCGAAATCAGCCCGATAATGTTTCATCAGCGACGGAATGGAGGGATTCTTGGAGGATGCTGAAAAGCAGAATCAGGATGGAGAGAGAAAGAGTGAGAAATGACCCTCTGAAGCCTCTGGGCTCATTTGACAAAGAGCAGCAGACAAAATGGGCTGATGCGTGGAAATTTACCTCCACGCCTTTGCGCCAGGAGCTGGAATTGTGGCAGCAACACTGGCCCACGGTGGCCCCAGTGAGAGTGGATCGACAGAGGGCTCTGAACCATTTTGCTCCTGTTGAACTCCCTAAGAATGGTCCAGCAGGGGAGAGCATCTATGGAGAATCATGGAAGTGCTTCAGTCGCCAGTGTCGACCAGCACCCAGGCAAGATGGAGGTCGATCTGACCACGTACCTCATCTAGAGAACCCAGCCAACCACCATCCAGTCAGACAGAGAGGCTTTGCTGGTGCAGTGGCTGACTGGCAGGGAGCCTGGATGGTCTCAAACGCTCAGTCCCACCATGACAGACCCTCCTGGACCCTGTGGGGCGAGGCCTGGAAATGGTCATTATTGAATACACCCAACTGGATGCGGCAGGTGTCTCCGGCCAATGAGGTGGCTGAAGTAATGGAGATCAGAGCTGGCAGGGAGACGGTTTCCCTGCAGGGAATCGCAACTACAACGAGTCGATCGTTAGACTTGAATGTGTTTGGGGAGAAGCATCCGGAAGAGCAGTGGAGGCCTTCATGGAGAGCCGGCTCATTGCTGAACCACCAGCAGGGTCTGCACGGAGCTTCAGCGGTGCCAGTGGCCGGTGCCACTCAGCGACAACATGCCACTGCCGATTGGCACGAAATCAGGTGGGGGTTGCCTTTCAGGCTCGCGAACCCCATGCCCCACCTGGAGCAGCCGTGGGTGGAGTCATCTTCCAACATGCACCACTATGCAGTCATGTGGGCAAGAAAAGTCAACACGCAAAGTCAGCTGAACGTCAGCTGCAGCAGCAACTACGCTGTTGCGATGCTTTGGGCAAACTCCCATCGATTCCGGAAGGGAACCACCGCAAAGGACGCACAGAGAAGCGGGTGCAAGGAGTCCGTCGACCCCATGGTGATTGTGAGGAAAAAGAGCAAAACAAAAAGCCACCTTTTCTCCAAGATGGAGAAGCAGTCAGAGAGGAAGTGGGCGGGATGTCACCTGATGGGGAAAACCCAGCCGCGGCCCAAGAGAGGCCCTGGCTCAGTGAAGAAGCTTGACATGAAAGACGACAACAAGTTCCAGGAAGAGTGGGCGGAGTCTTGGAGGTATTTGTTTGTGAAAACTAAGATGTCCACCAAATCACTGTCAGGTTGGGTAGAGTCATGGAAGTTCCTCCTTCCTCTGTATCAGCCTATGAATGGCCCCAAGACCAAGTAGAGGCTTGAATGCTGTGCCTTCTAATCTTCAGGTTTTTACATTTTTTTTTTGCTCTGCAACAGGACACAAATATTGCTTTTTGAAAATGTTGCCCATCACCAGCATTATTGGACTAGAACAATACAATAATAATAATTTGCAAGAATACAATGTTGCTAGGATATTAAAAATGACATCTTAGTAGAAAAACATAGTTTATTATATTTCATTTTCTGTCAACCCTTCTTCATCTGGAAAACGTGTCTTTGAAACCAGATTGTGATGTTAGGACGGCTTTATGATATTAATAGGAAGTGTTGAATGTAAAGTGTAATCTGTGTTTGATTAAATGGTTTGGCAGCCTGCTTGTGTGCTTCATCACTGTCTCCACACAGAACCATTCAAAACTAAGGAAGCTGAAAAGAGTCATGCCTACCACAACTAAACCGATTTCACTTCAATTTGTAGAATTTATAGATTACAATCCTTCAGAAAGTGTGTTAATAGGTCACCTATACAGCTATAAAAACTTGGCGTTGTTCAACCTGTCTTTACGGTGTCCTATCATCAATCATCCAAGTGCATGCGAGGTAGACACGGTTTTTATTCATTTAGAAAGAAGGGTTCAGTTGGAGTTCACAATGGGGCAACCTATTGATCTATATCGCCATCTAGAGGAAGAAAGGGGTGCTACATTAAGCAGCTTATCAAGTCGAGCTTGGTTATTTATTCATTTTTATCAACTATCACCTATTTAAATGTGCACGCTGTTTTTACTGAACATATTTTGAAATACAAATAATATCTAGTGGACTGTTTACCAACATTTATTACATTTTTAATCCCCATTTCCACCAACGCTAGCATGTATTTACCGTAAAACAAACCAACTAACTAACAAACAAAAAACCATCAGAAAAACCAACATGGAAAAATTCATGTGACCACAATACCAACGCTAATGTAGCTGGTTTATTACATCATCAGTGTCAGCTGGCCTGACCTGCACCCCATTATGGAGGCTGTGCGCTGGTGTCAGGAGGAAGACGAGAGGCACCAGAGTCACAGATGACCTGTAGGTCACCACCAGAGTAACCTCAGCTACTTTAACAGCTCAGCAGAGTCGCAGACTGACCGGCCTCCACGCCATGCTGCACTGGCGCTGTCATCTGTGCACAAGGAGCCCCAACCGAGCATTGAGTGCAGGAGTGAATGTACTGATGTGGACCTTCTTTAGTGGAGAGACACAAGCACACAAGATTAAGAGCAAAATGCCTGGAATTGTTTGTGAAATATTTTCTTCCTTTGTTTTTAGATGAACTCACCATTAACCACATCATCTGCTCTACTTTTGTGTAAGTGTGCTAACACATGCAGTACTGGATATCTTCCACCTGTCATGTCATAAAAGTCCACCGTTACCTCTCACAGGCTGTGGCAACACCCTGGGCCAGGAGTCTGTTCTGCCCTGAATAACTCATTATTTCCCCAAACATGGCGAAAGGACCGAATGGTTGTTTTTTAGCAGAAGGCAACTGGGATGGAATTGAAAAGCTTGCTGATGAGAGAGATGATGAACACATGCAGAGAGCCGGGCCAGGAGCCAGCATCCAGGATTTGCAGTGAGGATAAGCTTTCCTTACCCCCGGAGAAATGACAGAAGCTGGCAGCCAGGCTGCACCACAGTCGGTCCGAAAGGTTCTGTTCAGCAGTTCTGTTAAAGGTTTCTGAAGGAGGGTGAACATCGACTAGGAACTGAAATGGAGATGTTTTGCCTGTTGAAAACGATCAGAAATCGCTGCCTGGGCTTGGACAAGGTTGTGTGATCTGCAGTGGCAACAACCAATTTCGACAGGAAGCTGAAAACAAAAAATGGAAGGCAAAAAATGTTGTTTCCCGCAGAAGTCTTAGGGAATTGTGCAAGACAAGTCCACTGCAGAAATAGGTACAATATAGGATGTTTGACATTACTGCCAAGTTCCAAAGTCAAGTTCCTGTTGTTGAACTAAACCTAACCTGGAGTGAATTGAAGTGAAAGTCTTCTACAACGAGCTCTCCATGCAGGTCAGGGCCTGTCCCAAGCGTGAGTGTGTCCCCCCGGGCCAGCGCTTGCTAAGAGGGCTCGGACATGCTAAGCTCTCTGTCATTGCACCTGTTAAACTCAGATTAGTTTCACATAAATGTTTTCATTCATTTCAAGTTACTGGGAAGCATTTCCACTCCGAGGCCGCCCTCCTTGGCTCGCCTCTCCCCCATCACTAAATTTAGAGCTGCGCCTCAGAATCTGTCACCGTATGATGTAAAAATAGCAACCTGTGGTGGTGGTGGAGGGGGGGCAGTGCAGCTCAGAACACAACTTGGAGGATCGACTCTCCGCCAGAGAGATTTACTTTAAGAGAAATTTACTCTGCAAACAGCTGAACGACTGTCGTCAGTGAAGGACAGACGGAGACAGACTCGTTTCTTTTGTGTACTTTTAAAGTCATTGGACGGCGACGCAGGTGAAGACACAAGTTGTGATATCCTGGACGCTGGTATTGACCACAGCAGTGGATGTAAACAGACAGAGAGCTGGAAAGATGACGGGTAAGTCACAGTTTGCTGGTTCTACACGTCCATTGAAAAGACTAGAACCAGTACCGTCCTGTCTGGGAATCAGCAGGGGTTAGCGGTGTTTTATGCTAAGCTAAGGCTACGCTGAACACAATGCTGGAGCTGAAGGTCGGCGTGCACGACGGTGGCATCCTCAGGCGACAGGTGCACTTGCTTTACAGGTGCGTGCGAGATTCCTCCGTGTGCTGCGGCAGCATCGGCTCATTCGGTCGCTCAGCGTTTGTTGATAAAGGCAAAATCAGGACACGAAGCAAGTGCGCGTTTCATTTTGTCGGAGCAAAGCACGTTGTTTTGCCATCAACACCTCTGATGAGTCATGGCCCATGTGTGGTACGAGTGGTTGCGAGAGAGGAGAAGAAGTCACGATGACTGCAGCGTCTTTTTTTAAAGCCAGCTTTGGAAAGCGACTTGTTGACTCTTTCAGTGACGACATCAAAATGAAAAATCAACATTCAAATTGTTGTTCGAGCCGTTGCCACTCTTAATTGTTTTGATTTTTGATCTTTGGACTTTCTTGCATCGTGACCTCTGTGGCTTTGTGACCCCTGATTACAAGCCGTGTTTATTTCAACAGAATGACGTCATTGGGAAGCAGAGACAGTGATGAATTCCACAGTCCATCTTCCAGACAGACAGGGATTAAAATCTGGCCTCTATTTATAAAGTTCCCTGTCACAACTTTGTTTCTCCATCATGTTTTTCTTCAGTGGCTGTTGTAGCAATATAAAAACTTTCAAATGTTCCTGTTTCGTGAAAAGGTTTGACTGCTTTCAACTTCTAATTCCACACAGTACAGAACAGCACTGAGAGTAAGACTTTCACAAAATGCATTGACTCACTGGCAAATGAGGACACAATGGGAGACTAAATCTAAACTGGGCTTTTTTTTGCACTAAATATTTTATAAAAATAATAAATAAATAATTAAATAAACCATGTGTTTTTTTTGTGGGACTCTGATGAACTTGAGTCACATTTCTGTTGGTAAATTTGATCCTTTTTGCAAAGTGTATCTGATTTTATCCCTGATGTGGTAATAAAAGCTGCCTTCTGTCTCCGTTTGACAATCACGACAAGACCTGGGCCTGAACTGCCTTCGTTGTGCTACAGGAGATTGCTACTTGATCCTCCCTTCTGCTGTTCTTTTAGAAAACAAGATGCTAGCCAAGGGGAAAGAGCAGCGGGTGTTTGGCAACAGCTCGCTGAGGGACAAGTGGGAGACGAGAGCGCAGAACATGGCTGACCAGTGCAAGCAGGAGTCCGACTGGAAGGAGAAAAGCGACCAAAAACTGTGAGAACTTCCCAACCATCTCAACATTTCCTACTTCATTTGTTTGTTTTTCTTGTCTTCCTCAGTCGGCTCTACCTTCCCGTTGAACTAGTAACACTGACCAAAGTGGACACTGTTGTGAATGGTCCTGATGGTGGCGCTACAGCACAGCCATCTGTTGTTAAAACCCATATAAAGGCCTTGCACACACATGAAGATCTACCCATAGTTTTCACCTCATTCTTTAGCATACGTAAACCTCAACTGCCAATCAGAGAACATTTTAGTTTTTGCTCAACTGCTGAAGTCGTGATGTGTGTGTTTTTAGTATGTATTGTTGAACAGGATGAAGTGTTTTTTTTTTCACCAGATGGCAAACCAGAATTCATAAGTGCTGGAGTAACAAGCCAGAGATAAATTATGAGATATATTATGCAGTGTCACCTAGCCTGCAGGATAGGACAGAAGAATCAACAATGTGTTGTGTGTGTGTGTGTGTTTGTTGAACCTCCAGAACGTACTCAAAGTGGAACTACCACTGGTCACTGGTTGGCAAGGGCGACTACAGCAAGCTCAACAGCGCCGCCAGCGAGGCGGAGAAAAGCAAACCCAAAATCAAATTCAAAATCGTTCCTCCTCCCGCCAAAGCCAAAGCCAAGCCTCCTCCTCCACCTGCCCCCAAGAAAGAAGCTCCGCCCAAACTGGTGATGGCAAAGCGCAAAGTGGAGGTGGACGTGTTCCGGTTGTCTTGGAGAGACTCCTGGATGAGCCTGAAGCCCCCAAAGTACCTCTACCTGAAGGCCAAGGAGGCCAAAGTCCGAATCCAAGGATTCACAACCATTGAGCTCCCGAACAAGACAGTGTACAGACTGACAGACGGCTCAGTGGCTGCGTGGGCGCCTCCTGCTGACACATGGAGCAGCTCCTGGAAACAGGTAACAGCACACAAGCTGTTTACTTTCTACGGAGAGGAAGTTCATCCATCAATATTTTGGAATTTAGAATTTGAAACTTTAATGAATTTTTGAAACTTAATAAAAAAAAAAAAAGTTTTTTGTTACAATGATATTCTGTTCTCATGATAGGCTGTGATAAATCAGCGGTTAATAACTAAGGGATGCAAAGTAAAGTTGACGTGTAATATTGCGGTAGATGACTGCAGGCACCGTCGAGTTTGATTCATCATCACTGTCCAGTCATCTACTGTCTGTATTGTTTCCAGGTCAAGCATTCTGTGCACTTGGAGACCTGCGGGGGGCAGCACTTCCAGTGGGACGTATTGTTTAAAAGACAAGAGCTTTGCGAACCTAAGATACTGACTTTCGGCCTTCCTCGCTGGGCCGGCACTTGGAAGATCATGAACTTTGCATTCAGACAGCAGAAGCCCGAGTGGGATTGTATCTGGCCCCATTATGAGCAAAGCGTCAGCGACAAGTTTGACATTGTGCAACAACTGGAGGAGGAGGTGAGCACCGCCGTCGCTCTCTTGTCTGCCTTGGTTGTGTTTGCAGCTCCTTGGTTCTGTAGAAAACAAAAATAGCCATCAGCACATCGTCCTGCTTCATTTTTTTCCTTTTGTCTTATTGCTTATTGACAACATCTTTTAACAGGAGGAGCTTTTTGACTGGGAAGACTCGTGGCAACTCTCTGATGCTGACTTTGAAACACATGAGGAGGGGGAGGAGGAGGAGGAGGAGGAGGAGGAGGAGGAGGAGGATGATGATGATGAAGATGATGATGAAGAGGAGGAGGAAGAGGAGGAGGAGGAGGAGGAGGAGGAGGAGGAGGAGACACTGAGTGCAGACTCCTCCGCCATCATGAAGATAAATGAGGTTTTCCTCCCTGACTGGAGTGACTCCTGCCTTCTGGTCACTCCTTCTCTGGAGCCAGAAGAAGAGAAGAAGAAGACCTGGAGCTTCTCGTTTGGATACAGACAGCAATTGAGGTGCGTCCACACAATTACCACAATTACCACAATTACCCTAATGGTCTCTTTAAGATGCAGTGTTGAAGATCATTGCAGCTATGATTCACACATTGATCCGACTTAGAATAAAGATTACCCATCACTTGTTTCAGTGACTGATGAACTTTGCACCCGCAGATGGTGCCGACCTTCGCTGGAGGCTCATCATCGACACAGCAGGACGCGGTCGCTCCGACGTGAAGCCACAAACCTCCTGCTCACCTCGCAGCTGCATGAGGAGATGGCTGACAGCGCAGACTGGATGGAAGCCTGGAAGACACCTAAACTGTGGATGCAACCTGAGGAATTCCAACCACCGTTGGCGCTGGAAGAGGAGGAGGACGATGAGGAGGAGGACGAGGAGGAGGAGGATGAAGGTGTGGAGAGTAGGGAGGATGAGGAATCCGAAGATGGCCGAATCCATGAGGTGAACACAGAAGACAAGGAGAACGGGCCTGGGGAGGAAGAGGAGGAGGAGGAGGATGAAGGAGTAGATGAGGATGAAGATGAGGATGAACTTGACGAAGGTGAGGAGAAGGACAAAGCAGTGTACACGAAAGCAACAGGTACAATAATTACAGAGAAGGAAGAAGACAGAGACGTGGGGAAGGATGAAGAAACTGAAGAAGAAGAGGAGGAGGAGGAGAAAGACACGAAGAGGAGGAATGGATACAGTCACGGGGAAACAGAAGATGATGGAGAGGAAGAGGAGGAGGATGAGGAAGATGACGAACCTACAGAGGAGTCTGAAAAAATAACTCACAGGGAGGAAGAGCCCAAAAGCAAAGATGACGACGATGCTGAGGATGAAGATGAGGAAGAGGAGGACACAGGTTCGGGCAGGTGTGAGGAGGCCGGTGATGAAGAAAAGGGTGAGGATGAAGATGAAGAAGACGAGGGGCTTAATGGGAATAGGGAGAAGAGTGAGAAAGCAAGATCCAAAGAAAAGATGGATGAGGTTGAGAAGGAGGACACGAGCGAGGAAGAGGAAGAGGAAGAGGACAGCGAAGAGGATGATGAGGAGAATGATGACGAAGATAGCAGTAAGGTTGAGGTCGACCAGGAGGTAGACGGAGGAAAAGATGAACGTGAGGACTGTAGACAGAAAAAGGAGGAAGCAAAGGAACAAAAAGGTGTGGATGATGAAGAGGACGAAGAAGAGGACGAAGAAGAAGAAGATACAGAAAAGGAGGAGGAAGAAGTTAGTGCTGAGGGTGAAGGGAAGGAGGGAGAGAATGAGGGAGGTGTCAACAAAGAGGACAAGATCACAAAAGCTGATCAGGATGAGGAGGAGGAAGAGGAAGAGGAAGAGGAAGATGATGATGATGATGATGATGATGATGATGATGATGATGATGATGACATCTTCTACGAAGCTGAGGAAGCCGTCACCGGTGAAGAAGCCGCAGTGACGACAGAAAAAACAGAAATCCACAAGACAGAAGTCAGTCAAGAGGACGGAAGTAGAGAAACAGGAAAGGAGGAGACTGAAGAGGATGAAGAAGAGGAAGAGGAGGAGGAGGAGGAGGAAGACGAAGAAGAGGAGGAAGTTGGAGATGCAGGCGGAGAAGTCAAAGAAGAAGAAAAACTGGCAATTAAACAGGACGGCAATGTAAAAACTGGGAAAGAAGAAGAAGAAGAAGAAGATGATGATGATGATGATGATGATGATGATGATGATGATGATGATGATGATGACGAGGAAGAAGATGAAAAGGAAAATCAGAACGAGGAAAAACAGGAGACGGAAAGGGAGAAAGACGAAGAGGAGCAGAAGGAAATTGAAGATGGTGAGGAGGAGGAGGAGGAGGAAGAGGAGGAGGGGGAGGAGGAAGATGTAGAGGAAGAGGAAGTGAATAAAGAGAAAGACAAAGATGGTGATGAAGATGACACTGTCAAATATGAGGATCAAAAAATGAAGGAAAAAGAAAAAGACATCAGCCACGAGATGGATGAGGCAGGAGAGGAGGATGAAGAGGAATCAAATGAAGAAGAGGAGGAGGAGGAGGAAAAGGAAGAAGAGGAGGGAAAGAATGAGAGGAAAGAGGACGAAAAGGTTGACGATGAGGTGGAGGAAGAAGGTGAAGAGGAGGAGGAGGAGGAAGAGAAGGAGGAGGAGGAGGAAGAAGGTGAAGAGGAGGAGGAGCAAGAGAAGGAGGAGGAGAAAAGAGACGCTGGAGCAATTGAGGTCGTGACGGCCGACCTTCGACCCCACGGAGGAGGTGAAGACCCAGAGGCGTCTGGCAGAGCGGAGGAGAAGAGGAGGCGGCTGAAGCGCAAACGCTGCGTCCCTGCACACCTGCACTTCCACACGGCCGACTCGCTGCTCTCCTCCTGGAAGCTGCAGTCCTGGATGGTGGCTGTGGCCCACCGCCTGGAGGACCTGCAGGAGGAGGAGGAGGAGGAGGAGGTGGCAGAGGGGGAGGAGTGGAAGGCCTGGCAGCAGTCGTGGAGGATGTGCCACCGCCGCAGGAGGAGGAAGGAGGACGAGGAGGAGGTGCTGATCTTCTCCACCAGGCACCGGAGCAGGAGGCTGCTGGGGCTGACGGGGGAGGCAGTGGGGGGGGACTGGACCCTCAGCTGGAGGAAGAACCAGCCTGCAGTGGCACCTGAGGTGGAGGAGGAGGAGGAGGAGGAGGAAGAAGAAGAAGAAGAGGAAGAGGAAGAGGAAGAAGAAGAAGAAGAAGAAGAAGAAGAAGAAGAAGAAGAAGAGGAGGAAGAAGAAGACATTTCCTGATAGGATGAAGATCAGCAGACAAGAGATGCAGTGATGCTTCATCAGCGTTGGTGCTGTGTGAAGGACACTGACGCTCCACAGAAAGCAATTTAAAAGTGTGTTGAGAACTTTGCACAGATTCTCTGGAGTTCCTGAAGGTGGCATTGACAGGTATAAAAGTGCTGCTACCACAGAGTCCATGCTAATCCCTTTAGCATCGGCTAGGCCGCTAGGTCGCTCACTGTGTTTCTCCCTCGGATGCCAGTGAGACTTTCAAGAGCAGTTGAACGCTACCGGCTTCCAGGATTCAGCAGCTTCAAGATGAATTGAATGAATGAGTGAACGAATGAGTGAATGAATGAGTGAAGGACTTTATTTTGGTTACAACAAAGCAGAAATAAGAAGGGAAGGTTTAACATACAGTAAAAGATCACGATATGTAACCAGAAGAGGAGTAGGCTGAACACCGAGGCTTATTTCTGCCTGTCCTGCATCCAAAAAACTTTAATAATCACAGGTCATGCAATTCTGAGACAGATTGAAAGTGCCGGCCAGGTGGAAGGTCAAGGTGTCAGAGGTCAAGGTGTGAGAGGTCAAAGTGTCAGAGGCAGGCGTCAGCTGCTTTGGGAGGTTGCAGGGAGCGAAGACACGGCTGAAATGTGTGTGTAGCAGAGCTAAAAGCTGATGCACGGTGTCGCTGAAGGTGTGCCAACAGAGAGGAACAGAGAGGAAGGAGTCTTCAGAGATACACCTGAGTCATGATACTAACTGATACTAACTGAATGCAAATGAAATGTCTTCTCCACGCAGCACGATTGCTGACATTTCTCTTAAATCTGCGAATGAAAAGAAATGACTTTCATTAAATGTTATTTATATAAGTGCAATAAATCTATTTTGACAGAACCCATGACGCTCATTCATTGACTCTTGAGTTCAGCGCATGTCCACCGTTTCATCCATAAAATCAGATTCAGCCACTAGAGGGAAGCACAGAGTAAGAATGCTCCATCCAGGCTGCGGCACAGCTTGGGTGAGGTGGCTTTTCACTACAGGTTTAATGTGAACATATGGCAAGAAGATAAAAAAAAAAAAAATAGAAATTTTCTTAGAGAAAATATCTTTTCTTAAAAGATAAAGGTATCACTTTCTTAAAAGACTGTTAACAATATTTCTCTGTTATGAGAGGATGTCTTGAACTTTGATGGTGCCACTGAGAGATCACCAACCTGAAACTCAGTCGTTCCTGCAGCTTTCACACGGCTGGGACACTTTGACTGAGGCTTAGCGCCCTGCGTCCTCACACAATGGTAAATCTGCTGTGAATTCTGCCTCCCTCTTCCCCTCGGTGCCCTGCAGCGGCCTGAGAGCCGCTTTAAAATACAGACTTCCTGATCGGGTTTCCCCTCCTGCTGCTGGCTCCCCTGCTGTGTATTAGCATGAGATCAGACTGCATTGTGATGCTGCGCAGATTACAAAATAGCCATTTCCACCTCTGATTGTCTCCCTGTGGTCAAAGCAAAGGCAAATTAGCCCAAGGGCTGGCTGGCTGGCTGGCTGGCTGGGGGGAGGGAGGGCGGTCATTGGGAAAGTTTTCAGTCTGGAGGACAAAAGTTTAAGGACAGGAGTCAAGACTGATGGATTCTCGTGATAGAAAGTGGAAGATTATTCATTTTTACCTCACCTGTTCATCATCACACCCACAATGAAATTGCTGGTTGCACCTTCTGAACCTGACTGGCCTGTTTCCAATCGATCTTGAAACGCGGCTTCTTTCTGTAGAGCCTTTTGATGTCTTATTGGACCTTTAATGAAGTTCACATGAAATAGGTTTTCTTTTCCATTGCAAAGAAGATGGGACATCTTTCATATTTCATCCAGCTGACTGGCTTTGCGGCCAAAATACTTCCTTGTCTCCTTGGTGTTTTGTCTTCAAGAAACAAGATAATGACATCGGGAAAACCAAACCAAACCACAAACGGCTCAAGAGAGTGATTTTGTGTCCCAGCTGCACTTGTAGAAGAAAGGTTGGGTTTGTCACAGAAGCAAAAGGGGTGAAATGTGCTCCTCTTTTTGTTGCGCCGTTGCCTAAAGTTGGATTTCCTTTGGGCAGCGCGGTCATTAGCACGTGAAGGCCCGACTGGATGGGCCAGCGAGGTTTCTATACATGTGTATGAAGGGTGATATGCGTCGGGAGGGGGGGAGGGGGTGAGACACAGAGAGTGAGAAGGAGGTGGGAATTTGCAAAGGTGAGAGAGAAGAAGTGAGCTTTGAGAAAGAAACCCAGAGGAAACTCTCTTGTGTTTCCATGAAGTCAGAATGTTTTCAGTCGCTCCAACCTCACACTTCCACAGCCGTGAGACCCTGCGGCCCTGAGACAGAGTGAGACGATGAGAGTGAGATCGAGCTTCAGGCTCACAGTTCATCGCAAAAACAAAATATTCCATAACACTTCCATGAAAACTCGGTCGGGTTAATGAATGGAGCCCTGAACCTTCTACCTATATTCAGAACCATGACCCAGTACTGCGGTGGGCAAACGGTTCGACTGGTGGGGCCACAGTGGCTTCTACAGTGTGCCAGAGGGGGGGTAGCGGAGCAGCAGCAGATGGATGGAGTGTTCTGGTGAGGCCACCTCTCAGGACGAAACAATCTATCATGAGATATGATATATATAGAAAACATGTTGCTGTAATGTCAATGGAAAATGAACCTGAACGGGCCGCTTATGGCCCCCGGGCCTTAGTTTGACCGTGGCTAACCTAGAAAGTGAGCATCACTTATTTTTACAAAACAATTCTTGAGTCAAAAGAAGAAAGAAGAAACTCGGAGCACAAATTGACAAAGTACAAAAACAACAACAAGCCGTTAAATTCCCAGTGTGCGGAGCTTTCATTTGCACATTTATTGTTGTCGATTCCATTGTGGAAGAGCGGAAACGGTGGGCGTGGTTTGCAGGCCCCGCCCCCTGCATGAGAAGCACCTGGCGAGCAGAAAGTGAGTTTGGAAGTCGCGCTCGACTCTTCAGTCGCCAAACGGAGGGAAGCAGGTCCGGATGAGTTCGCCGACGCATGGATCCGAACTGTTTCTGTTGGACTAACCTGCCTTAAAAGAACCGGAAGTAGACGACTGGATTTCATCTGGACTCGATGAGAAGTTGGGCGCGTTTTTATTATCTTTACCAGACGTCGTCCTCTCGGATTTAATTAAAAAAAAAAAAATTAATCAACTTTTCGTTGCGCGTGGCACTGAAGACAACGAACCGCAGTGTATGACTGCATTTTATTCATTCATTCATTTATTTATTTATTTTTTTAATCTCCAAATATTTTTCTCTGGGTAAATGAAGGGGATGCATCTGCTCAGGTGAGTGTTTGACTTTCAAACGACCGTAGTTTAATCCCACACTGGTCTCTCAATCCCAACGTTTCGCTCATTTCCCTCCTCTTGGATTGCAGGGCCGTCGTGTTGTGCGCAGGGATCTTCCTCCACACTGCGGATGCTGCGTCTGCTTCAGGTCTGTTGCACCTCGAGGCCAGGCCCTACTTCACCTCTCACACATGAATCCATCACACAGTTGGTTCAAATCTAGAAGACTCCATTATCACCGCCGTCGTGTCAATAAAGCTGCTGAAAGCAAAAAATATGAAGATTAAGTCATGGAATAAATCTCAATGAGCATTCTTTGAACTGAGCGGCGACAAACCTACACACACATATACACATAAATATGTGTGTTTGTGTGTGTGCTTGTATGTATATACACAGACACACAGCATGCATAGAGCGACAGAGGGAGAGATGGGTTTGCGTTACTTTATGCACTGTTTTTATTGTTTGCCTCTGTTAAAGTTAAAAGTGTGAAGCTGGGACATCCATGGCGGCAGCTTTGGGCTCTTTGCTTCACATTCTCCACCATCAAGTGATAGTCGGAGCGATAACCTTTCCAAAAACACATCTATTGATACTTCACCTTCGGGAGAAATTCACATTTCTAGCAGCTTTGCGAGGATGGAAACACAAGGTGCTGAAAATAATCTGAGTTAATTTAATAATACGATATAGTAACATACACAGGTACTACCTGAAAAATTAGAATATCAAGTAAAAGTTGTTTTATTTTGGCAATTGAACATAAAAGATGAAAGCAACACATTTTATTGAGCCATTCCACGCAAATTGACATCTCAAGCAGTTCCTTGTTGTAACTTTGCTGATTTAAGATTTTCAGCTTATTAAAACCACAAAGCCACAAACTCAGAAAATGAGAATACTGTGAAAAGCTTCAGTTTTGTAGCTTCAAAGAGTCCAAAGAATCCAAAGCACCTGCAAAAGGCTCCTGAGCCTTTAACAAGTCTGTCTTGGGTTATTGGCTCAGAGGAGTTCACACATGGGCAAATACAACAACCTTCTCAGGAGACTCTCATGTTCTGGCTAGTACTGTATGTTTAAAAAAAAAAAACTAAAATAGCACAATAAGATTAAGAATCAGTGGAATATAACTGTCAGGATTTCTTAAAGTGAACTAATGATCTTTTTCCCCCTTTCTATCCTTCAGGCTGTCTGGGAGAGGATTGCAGCGGAGCTCACAACTCCTCCTCTCCTGCTCTCTCCTCTCCTGCTCCCTCCTCACCACCCCCCTCCTCACCTCCTCCCTCCTCTCCTGCTCCCTCCTCTCCTGCTCCCTCCTCACCACCTCCCTCCTCACCACCTCCCTCCTCTCCTGCTCCCTCCTCACCTCCTCCCTCCTCCTCTCCGCCACGGTCCCTTCGGCCCCCGCAGAGCTTCCTGGATCGCTTGACCAGGGTCGGCTCATCAAACGGCGGCGACCGTAAACACCGCGACGCCAGCGCAGTCCTGCCCTTCACCGGCCTAACAGACAGTGAGTTCACGCCGAGGCTCTGAATGTACAGCACCCCGGCCCTCCAAGCCAATCAGTCGAGGAATTTATCAGCTTGCCTACAGAAGGGAGGCAAAAGCGTTTGTCTTTCGCTTTTGGTGTTTTGTTTTTACCGGAGGAAAAAAAAAAAAAAAATCTCATTCATTTGCTTCAACTGTGGGAAACAGTTGTGGAGATGATGCTCCTGAGATCACGTAGATGCAGAACCGTCCTGGGCTTCTGTAGTGTTTTTCTGCTACTTTCACACATTGGTTTCGCTCTCTGTCTGTCAGCGTTTGATGTGTTTGCTGAAGTGAAACAAGGGCCACCAGGAATGCACTGCCAGATGGAGGCTCTGCTTTATCTCAGGGTCACAAATATAGGCAGGCAGGCAGTGGCTGGAGAGCCCTACACTCAGCCCTCAGCTGGGAGTGATAGGAGACCTCATTAAATATAGGCACGTGCAGATAAGAGCGATACAATAAGAGTCGGTTTGTTTCAGTGCAGTAACAGAAACTTGCAGAGCCCACTTCAGCAGTGACGGATAAAGGGAAGAAAACTCAGCCACTGGTCAAAAAAAATAAATAAATCAGAATTTGTGATGTGTCTTGCGAACTTGTTGGGTCCCGGAGATGGAGACTGAGTTTTCCTGACAGGCTGTGGCTTATTTTCTATGTTTCTCCTGCAGGGGCCGAGCAGAGTCGCCGCTGCTGCAAAAACGGTGGCACTTGCATCCTGGGCAGCTTCTGCGCCTGCCCTCCTTTCTACGCAGGAAGGAGCTGCGAGTACGACCAGCGCATCAGGTAAACCACACCCCCTCCCCCACCGCCCCCTAGTGTCTCGCAGTGGTTATTACGCCTCCTTGACGCCCCCTGCTTGTCTTGCAGGAGATGCGGCTCCATCCCTCACGGCGAGTGGGTCCAGAAGGGCTGCTCCTACTGTCGCTGCGGCTACGGAGCCCTGCACTGCTTCCAAAACATCTTCAAAGACTGCGGTAAGAGCTGCTCACACACACACACACACACAAACACACACACACACACACACACACACACACACACACACACACACACACACACACACACACACCGGATCCCATTGAAACTGATACCTGCGTCAGTTCGAGGCTTTGTCAGGGAATCACCAGTTGAGTTTCCAGGACCCCAAGAATGGAGCAAAACCTAAAGATGGCAATAAAAACTGGAGATGCAAATGAAAAATTCCTTTTGAGTTTGGCTGTGAAACATCTCTGGGTCTGACCAGCGCTCGGCGGGGAATAAACATCGGAAGCATCCTGGTAGTTTTCCACGCTTGTGTTTGCGCGGCCCCAGCGAGGTGTCGACGGCGCGCCGACGCCCGGCGTTAAAGACGCCCAAAAGACGGCCGTTCGCACCAAACTCCCACTGTGGAGAAAAAGGGCGCCTCTGAATGACCGCAGGCCCCTCCCACTCGTTTACAGTACAAAGCTTGAAAAAAAACAAAAACCCAACAGCAACCCAGCCATGAGCTGTTGCTACCCAGCTCAAATATTTCATCATAAATGTCCCAATACTTGCATTTTTTCACTCATCTACAGTTGATGTCTCTCTTTGTTGCCTTTTCTCATCATCTGCTTGGTCCAAGTTGTGTTGCGGCAACGTGAAGTTCACTGCGGAATATTGGAGAGTTATTGCGGCGTATGAAAGCACAAAAACAAACAAAATGAAATGCTGTGGTTGTTTTTTTTAGTTATTTTTTATTAATTGTCAGATATTCCAAAGTGATGAAGCAGGAAGTGACGCAGTGCCTCTGTGTTCTGTGTGTCTCTCTTCCCTTCAGATGACTCTGAGGCGGAGGTGCTCTGGCGTCCCTCATCGGCTCCTCGGCCACTTCAAACTCACTGTTTGCTGTTTCTGATGCCGCTCCTCCTCTTCCTCCGCTGATGGCTTTTTGCTTGTTTCTTTGTGATGACCACTGGACCTGACCCTCAGTCCTTCTGGAGTTGATGTAATACTAAACTCTGCTCCTTGATGATTTGCCTTCAGCTTGGAAACCCACTCAGAGTCTTGCTAATATATTTATTGTGTTGTTGGAGAAGTATTGTTTTTTTTTTTTTATACATGAAATGGTGCTTGTTCTGGGGTTGAAAACCCTGCAGTTCATCCAGACACTGTGATGTTTATCTGTGAAGACGTCTAGAAGATCTTCTGCACTGCCGGCTCAATGGAGAACCTCTCTGGATCCTCTCATGTTTAAACTGGACCGAACGGAACCCCTGCACTGGGACTGTGAATTTCTGCCACTCCAACTGTTTGGAGTTCTCTTCAAGAATTTGATTCTGAGGTGTAGATATCTTTTTTTGATGGGAGGAGCCCCTCCCCCACTCCCCTCTCTATCTACTTTCTTACGGTGGCCAGTTCTCTGTTTCGTTGGTGTCTTCAAAGGCAGCGCTCTGTCAAATGTTCTATTTAAGAGATTTATAAAGAAAAAAAATAAGAAATGATTTTATCATTCAGTGTAAGCTCAATGAGATTTTTTTTTTCTTCTTACTTGGCAAAGAAGATCACAATTTGATGTCTGTTTGCACAAACTGTGGGCTCATGTGACAATTTGTCCCCTGGATTATTATAAAGTTTTTCTGACTTGGTTTTCTGTGTGTGTGATTCCTTCAACCCCAGCGGGGGGGAAAAAAAAACAACTCATTCCTAGATGTACTAAGGAAAACATTCCCAGTCAGTTTTCCATCCAGCAAACAATCCGTCAAAGTTAACAAACAGCAAAGCGAAAAAGTGAAAACATCCCCGAGTGCTCCCTATGTTATCCGCCGGTCGTTTTCCACCTCCCCACTATCTCCAGACTTTATTGATGAGGTTGGGCCTCATTATCTGCTGCTCCCTTATCTTAAGCAAACAAATCAGCTGTTGTCCTGCAGCCTGTCATTGTGCCTGCTGCTAAATCTCATAATGTTGGAACTCAAACCAGAGGAGCCAGTGCAAACAAACTGGGCTCCTAGGAGAAGCCGTGAAGAGGCATCTGAAGGCCTCGACCACCACACACCATGGACAATAGAGCCCAGCGATAAGCAGCCAATGGAAATAATTTTGGTTTTATTTTAATCTACTTCTCACGTCTCAATTTTCAAATCAAAGTCCCTAAAATGAAAATCCTGTGCAAGACTGAGGAAATGTTTCCAGATCACTGGATCTTGACTCCACTCTGCCACCTAGTGGTCCTCAGCAAGGTTGCTGCTCCCATCCACAGGCTCACTAAGTCCTTGTTGAAGTGGTTGAAATGGTTAAAAAAAAAAAGAGAGAGAGAGGGAGAAAAGGGAAAAGCTTCAGCGTGTTTTAAATGCAAACTACCAATTCAAGACTTTCTTTCTTGTCCCAATTTCATTTAAAAAAACAAACAAACAAACATTTCCATTGGGTTAGTTAGAGTTTTTAAAACATGGAATTGTGCCAAATCACTAAAGACTTCCTAAAACATTTGTCCTCTTTTGAAGTGTGTGTGCAACAGAAGAAGAGTGTGACTGATTGGTCATTGATGCAAAATAGAGAATCTGATGAGTGGAAGGAAGGAGGCATTTTTCCCACTTTAATCCCATGGTGACAAGTGACGGATCACCTCTTGTTGTTTGATAATCCCCTTCAACAAGGTGTCCAAAGCGGCCAAGCGCAGCTTTCACAGAGGACACTTGAAAAGTGGGATTGAGCTGCGAGATTCCCGTCACAACTGGAGTGGGCTGGACTCGTTCATTGTTGCTCCTTGACCTCTTTTTATTAGAACTTCTGCACCGGCAGACTTCACACACTTAAATCTGCGGATTTCAGCTGCTCTACATGTTCATAATGAGAGGATTTTCAACGTCAAAAAGACTCGGGGGAGATTTGAAGAGCTGGATAGTTGGAGATGGAGCAGCATGAGAGGAGAAACAGCAGGACGTCGCTGCACTTGTTAGAGGGATTACATGGATGCAGAGCTGTGTTTGATAAAGTTAGTTTCCATTCAAACAGCCCATTCACATCTGCCTCACTGGCATGGGCTTGCTAACTTTTAGCGTTATCATGCTAATTTCTTTGTCATGTACAGTGTGCTGTCTGTCGAAGTGGGCTGGTGACTGTGACGACAGGGGGCAGCTGTAGGGATCTCACACTTGACAAAGCAAAAAGAGCACCGAGGAGCTCAGCAGTGACATCTGCAGGCTACAGACAGCAACAACATCAGCATATTTCCTATGCTGGCCGATGATATCACCAGCTAGTCTTTATCTTTTGTACCTTTCATTCAGACATGTATTCTTCTGGCGTTTGAATCAGTTCGAGGCATCTTGACTGAAGAGTCATTGAAACATCCCATCTTAACCACAGGAGGGCGTTGATGATCTGTGCCGACTAATGACTTTTAGAGCTGGTGGAAAATTCAACCAAACGCTGAGAAAAGTGCCAGCCGCCAAGAAAAAAAGCATGCATGTATAAAGAAATGAAAATAAGGGGTGAAGTCCCACGATGTTCCCTTGTGAGGTCTGATAAGAACAGGAGTGGGCAAATCTTTGACTGGTGGGCCACACTAGGTTCTAGAATTTAACAGAGGGGGCTATAAATATGTATAAGGGATATGTCGAAAACATATCATGTAGCGTTAACGTCAATTGAAATTTTTGAAAATGAACCAAAGTAAAGTTGCAACCAAAACAGTGTCTTTGAGGCCCCAATGTATTTTGCTCTTTATTGAAATGACTCTGAAAACACTGAAAACAGAGACAGGTGGGCATCTTGACCCTGGGGAGCCCTTCACAACTTCAGCTAAGCTGCACAGCTTTGGGGTGGTGTTGGTGGTGTAGGTCGCATGTGCCCCCGAAGTGCATGTCTGCCAAGAGCAGATAGTGACATGGTTGAGGAGTGTCGCCCCCCCCCGACCCAGATTATTCTGCATGACAAGGACGGTCAGCGCAGAGGGGTGTGGTCTCGCTGTCAACAAGCCCTTCGTCAAGGCCATGACCTTCATCATCATCATCATCATCATCATCATCATCATCATCATCTGACTGGTTGAAATAAACCTTGCAAGCATTATTTCTCTGTTGTGATCATTTCACAGGATGAAAATTACAACGTTTTTTGGGGGGGTTATTTCAACCAAGTATAATAAGATATGACAGTGGGCAATGCAGTCTGTGTCACTATCAGAGGTCAGAAGTTCCTGGGTGGGGCATTCGGGGCATTGATTCATTGAACATTGTTTGACTGATTTGGATGAGCAGCCATTTGAATCTTGCAGTGAAGTTAACAGGCAGTGCCTCTAAAAGGCCAAATTGGGACTTTAATGACTACATTGTTTCACAATAGACATGATTTTAGATCTTGCAGATGAGTGTTGGCATTACAATTATACACAGATTCTATTCTATACCACAGGAGGACTTTGCAGGAATAACATTTAGTTGTCGCTGCAGAAAGAGTTGTGCTCAACATAAAGTTAGTTTGTTATAGTTGTTTAGTTTCCAAATGCTACTTCTCAAACAAATGCTAATTTTTTCACAGCTTAAAAACTCCCCACTGAGATTCTTCTTCTTCTTCAGATTGTTTTGATAATGCCAACAGATTTGATCTGGATCAAACAGAACACAAAACACCAGGGTTTTTTTTTTTATGCTAAGTCTTTTAGCTTAATCACACACACACACACACACAAAAAAAACAACAACATTTCTTTGTCTCTTTTAAACGTTTACTCAATATTTCTGTTTCCCCTCGTTGTTAGCTCTTCAAAACAAGGCGTATGTAATAAGGCGCAAATGATTGAACATGACGTTTGGTCTACGAGGCTCGCCGTACCGTCCTGGTTAAGTGACGTCACGGCTGTTTTGAAGCGAGCGAATGCTAAAGTTTGTTGTTTAAGTGGCCGCTGTCTTGGTTATCAGACAGAAGTCTAGTTGAACAGAGTGACGCTTCCCTGGCGGGTGAGTCCTTATCAGGGGGAGAGAAACAACATTTAGCCCCGTGTTGACATTTGCAAGTTAGCAAGGCATGGCTTTTCATTAGCAGCGTAGTTGGCGTTGCTCGGTGCCAAGGCTTCTCGGAGCTGTGAAATCAAAATAGAAGCGGTATGTTGCGGTGTTTCTGGAGGACTGCTGCAAACACCGGGTCACCTCCCGACGGGCCAAATGCCAGAAAGCGATTGTTGCGTTTGATAATCCTGCCAAACAAGCGTTGTTGATGTTGTTGTTGTTGTTGTTCTTTATTTCCCTCCAACTGCAGCTGTTGGGTGCTGGAGGGAGGGAGCAGCCATGCTTCGCTGCAGGAGGTGCAGGAAATGCATCGTCGACTCGACAGCTTTGTCCATGGTTGGTTCATATTTCTCTATCAAAGCTAGCAGCGTGGCGTCTGTGTGAACAGTCAAGAAGATGCAAAATCGATTCTTTCCTTCCTTCCTTAGTTTTCATATTTTTTTTTTTCTTCACGTGTTGTGTTTCGTATTGGGGCTACACGGTAGAAGGTCGTGGGACCTTTCTGTGGGGATTACTCTTGTTTTCTTTTGTCCAGACAAATAAGTTGGCATGTTGACAGTTTCGACTGTGACTCCAGTCTTCCTCAGAAGAAGAAGAAGAAGAAGAAGAAGAAGAAGAAGAAGAAGAAGAAGATTGGAGTCATAGTCGAAACTGTCAAGAAGGAAGAATTTGTCTGAACAAAAGAAAACAAGAGTAATCTATCAACGAAGACAAAATGAACATTTTTAGTCTTTCTGTGTGGAGTTTGCATGTTCTCCATGTTCTCCATGTGTCTGCTGGGTTCTCCCCATGTTCTCCATGTTTCCGCTGGGTTCTCCAGGTTCTCCAGCTTCCTCCCACACTCCAGAAACATGCATGTGAGGTGAATTGGAAACTCTAGATTGTCCGTAGGTGTGTGAATGGTTGTGTGTGGCCCCAATAAAGTGGGCACTGGTCCAGGGTGTCGCCCTGCCCTCACCCAGTGACACCCTGTGGGAGAGGCTCCAGCAGACCCCCACAGCACCCTGA
>NW_027466076.1:5590000-5712500 GCF_046127955.1 Nelusetta ayraudi
TCTTCAACAGGTTTAAAGTTTAAATCAAACTCTAAAGTTTCCTCTGTTTCAAGAAGAGAGCTGTGGAAGTCTTTTTGTTAATTGAAATTGTATCATGCTTTTAATGAGCTTTTGTTGACCCAGGTTCTGCACTGCTGTGTTGAGGACCATCAGTGTTTCATGAGCGGAAAATTTTAGTCATACATCTGCTTTTTTTTTTTTTCCCATCTGTATCAGACATAATGAATCATTTTCGATCATTGCCAGTATATTATTGAGGACAACAGTTCCCCTCTGATGTACTTTTCCTTTGATTTCTTGAACTAATTGTCACAACAAAGTAGGACCTCAATAAATGATGATTGGGAATGAAATGGCTTTTTTTTTGTTGACAGCAACTAATGGACAACATCCACCTTCATGTTCAGCAGCAGCAGCAGCAGCAGCAGCAGCTACTGCTACAACCTAGCGCTTCTTCATCACTGCTGAGCTGCTGGCAATAACAGCTTGTAAACCCTACTTGGCAGATTCTTCACACCATCACATGTTTATGTGTTGCTGCATCAACGTGAGGAGAGTCGATGGGATTTGGGAGACCTCCCTCCAACAATATAGGTTTTTTTTTTTAATTTTATTTTACTCAATGTATTTTCTATGCAACAATGAGCTCAGGTGTTAGCATTGTATGCAGGCAAGCGCTGTAAAACAGCACCTGTTTGATATGAAACTCTACTCACACATGTACTTACAGTATCATAATATAAATATAAAAATACCAATATAAATTTTACAATTTCGACAGGTTTCCAATGTCAACTTCGCCTTGCAATTAATTCACAGGTCCATTTTTTTCTTAATTAATGTTTATTTTTAAATTGCATTTTCCTGCACAGTGTTGCAGCCTAATCTTGGTCCTCCACTGCTGCTGTAGCGGCTCCCTGTCAGATCTTCCTCACACGTGAACGCGCAGCGGCGGAAGACGGCGGAGCCTCCGTGGTGTCGGGCCTCCAGGAGCGGCTGAAGGTGACTCTCCCCTCGGCGGGGATGCAGAGGGAGCTTCCGGTAGCGCCGACCGGCCCGCTGCTGCTGCTGCTGCTGCCGCCGCTGCTGCTGCTGCTCCAGCTCCACCATCATCACCCCCTTGAACCGCAGCCTCAGTGCGAGCGGGACCGAGGCTCTGCTGCCATTTAACCGCCTTGTTATTTTCCGCCACAGGACAAAACATCAAGTGTGCGAGCGTGCGTCCGTGCCTGTGCGCGCGCAAGGAGAGAAAGGCTTGTGCTTTATTTTATTTTTATTTTTTTCTTCCCCCCCCCGCCCCCACCTTGGTGTTTTCCGTGTGGCTCGGCTCCGGTTGGCTGGCTGTTGCATGCATGTGTTCTGCACCGTACGGGCGGAGAAGGCGCCCAAGATCCGCAGGGATCGTCTTCCCCAGCAAGGTGTCGCAGGCGGAGCCGGAGCGCAGGGACAGCGCGGAGGGGGCCGCGGACGGTAGCAGGATGGTGAGTACCAGTGCCAGCATCAGTACCAGTACCAGTACCAGTGTGAACCGAGGAGCTGGGCTGCGGCGCAACAAGAAAGAGGGCGAAAGATGCGCTTTTCTCCTCAAATGAAGACGCTCATCTAATGAGCATTCTGTTCTGTTCTGTTCTGTTCTGTTGTTGTTGTTGTTTTCATGATTGTGGCTCCTCCTCCCTCCATTCCTATCGTCTCCCACCGCAGACTGTCCAGGAATTCAACACCCTGGTGGCGCTGTACCGGGAGCAGGTCATCTCAGTGGGGGAGATCTCGGCCGACTGTCCGTCCCTGCGGGCTCAGATGCACCACACTCGCTCCAAAGGATGCTGCATGGCCCGGGCCGCCCACCAGGACCTCGCCGTCATCTCAGTGTCAGGGTGCGCACTCAGTTCTGTTGCATTAATGCACACAAACAAACACACAAGCAGGCACACACACACACACACACACACACACACACAGGCCAATACCAATCGACCTCTAACCTCGCGTCCGCTGTTAAATGAGCTGCATCTGAGAAGTGCGTGCACGACAATACTGTGCTGACACACGGGTGCTGTGATCAATGGGATGCATGAATGCTAAACGCTAAGGATCCTGATATTCCTTGGGCAATAGTAATAGAAAATATAATAGTAAATAGTCATTTACACGCTAGCAACCAGAAATAAACGTTCTCTCCTTCTCCAAACCATCACATCCCGTCTTTAGAAATCCTCATTTTTGGCCTCTTCCTCCATCAGTTGGTGGCCCGCAGTCACAATCAATTCATGTCGTCTTTCACCACATCCATAAATCTTCTCTTTGCTCTTCCGGCCTGCCACTTCCGACTCCAGCGTCCCTCTGCTCATATATTCACTGTCCGACCACTGCACGCCCAGGCCGTCTCTGTCTGCCTTCTGTGGCTTTATTGTCAGAACCTGGAAGACTTCGACCGACGTCCCGTCCCTCTGACGGGACTAATTCCTGATGCCGTCCATCCTGCTCAGAGAGAAACTCAACGTGTTAATCCCGGCTGCTGTCCTCCAGCTGTGCCGCCAGTCTTTTCCTCAGCGCCGCGCAAACATGGCTGCTCTCGCCATCATTTTGTACCTTACATTCTTGCAGGTGCTCCTTTATTTTGCACGTCACACCTGACGCTTAAACACTGAGGGAAAAGAAAGCGAAAGGAGAAAAATGGGTGTAAATAAAAAAAAGACTGGAGCCACAGAATTTTGATCAAATAACCCTAAAATTTCTTTTACAAGAAATATAAAGTAAAAAAAAAAAAAACAACAACATTTAAAGAAATGTGTCATTAACAGGGAGCCATTGAAAGCAATCAATCAACCAATCAAGCAGTCAATCCATCCATCAATCAGTCAGTCAATCAATCAGAGACCAGATTAGTCCCAGAGGTCTTGAAAGAACCATAAAGCTCGTTTCCTCCAGTAAATACGCTGCCCTGCTGTTGAAGCGCTCGTGCTGGATTAGTGAAAATCATTTTGCTTCTAATTTTGAGATGTCAAAATGTTTGTGACTGTTTGCGTCTTCAACATGTTCTCTCTCTCCCCCTGCCCCCCTCCGACGCCTCGCTGTGATGCAGCCCTGAGGACGGAGAGATCCACCCTGAGATCTGCCGGCTCTTCATCCAGCTGCAGTGCTGCCTGGAGATGTTCATCACAGAGATGCTCAAGTCCATGTGCCTGCTAGGTGTGCTGCAGCTGCACAGGAAAAGTACTGCTTTTGAGGATTTACTTTGAAATGTTGAGAGCAGAAACTGGGAGGGTGACGTCACGTGTGAATGAAACTGCATCCCCGCTCAGGCGTCGAGTCGTCGTTGGGTTTTATTGGTGGGGTTTCTTATTAGAATTCACAGCAGAAAGTTCATGTCGTCGTTTATGTTGTGACTCTGTGAGCTCCAAAAAGCAGCCACTCTCCCTTGAACTGCGTTACTGGTTGTGCTTTTAAAGTGCTGCTGCTGCTAAGTTCACTTGGTTGTATTGTGCAACCACACCACTAGATGTCAGTGTCTGCTCCACCTATGACACCTAAGTGTGCCCCGGTTTACAATTCAGAAAGTTTGGCACAAAATAACAAAAACAAAACATTTTTTTTTTACCAGATGGACCAGATTCAAATTTGAGGTGACTGCTTTGCAGCCTCAAGGGGGCGCTGCTTGAGTTTCTTCCTTCTGCTGGTCCCCAAATTAACAAGATTAATGTGAGGATTGTTTCAGGAAGTGTGACTGAGCTGAACAGCCTGCAACAAAACTGAACATGTATCAGTTGGTGTGTCGATCCCTGAAGGGAACAGCAGGAAGGAATTGATTTGCTATTCAGCAAACGATATTCTGATAAGAGACAAAGCTTGCTTAACATTTTCCACAGGAGAAAAAAAAAATTACATATAAACACACTGAAAAATACTATTGCTATAAAAACTCATGTATTAGTGGCATTCGTGTGCCGGTAAATCTGTTTTATTGTCATAATTCCAGAGATAACTAGAGCAGTGTTCCCCATTCTGACCACAACGGGGCAGCAGAGAGACAGCAGCGTATTCCAAATTAAATAGCCATTCTATCACTTCACACAACAGCGGTTAAACAGTCAGAAACAAACAGTATTGTTTCAGAATGTGCAATTTCATTTTTTTTAAATGTAGTTTTTAACAATGCAATCCTAACTGCTTATGATGTTTGTTTTCTTTTTTTTTTTTAATTTTGTGAACTGGACCTTGAGTCTGTTAATAATACAATCAATCAATCAATCAATCAATCAATCAAACAATCAAACTAGTCAGTTTCTAAGTAGAATGTTCAGCGAGTGGAGCTTCATGAGGGCTCTCGGTGTCTCCTGCTGCAGGGAGCGACTCGGAGCCCCGCCTGGACTTCAGGATGGATGAGAGCTCAGATGTGCCCATCCTGGAGGAGAGATCCTCCTCTCCCATTGACTTCCTGCAGGACCAGTGGCTGGTGGGAACTGACATTGAGAACATAGAGAGGTGCACCAGCCAAGACAACGCCTCACTCTGATTTCTCGTGTCGCTTTTACGCCGCTCTCGCAAGAACTCATCCAAAGACTCATCTGACTGATTTGGTGTCTGTGTGTGTTTCTGTTTGAACAGAGATATGAAAGAGATGCGAAACTTGCTCAGCAAACTCAGGGACACAATGCCATTGCCACTGAAAAACCAAGGTGTGTATCTCACCACTTGTCCACCTAAACGCAGCAATTTGCACCATGAGCCCGATCAAATTAACTTTATTGTCATCACAAGTTATCACAAGTACAGATCAAAGAAATGCACTTAGCACATATATATATATATGTATATATATATATATATATATATATATATATATATATATATATGTATATATATATATATGTATATATATATATATATACATATATATATATATATATATATACATATATATATATATATATACATATATATATATATATATGATTGCGTCATTTCTGCATGTTCATTCTGATAAAGCTTTGCATCACCTCCAATTTCGAGTCTGTCTGAAAAGTAAACACAGCCACTGGAGGCAGCGTCATGCAATAACAAAAAAAAACAAAAAAACTGACTGCGATGGAGACGCCATCATCTGTGTGACATGTGCGATCCACATGGTGATATTAATGTATTAACAATAGGGGGGATGCGGGGGTGCTGGAAGGCTTTATCTTGTGATGAGCGCAGGGGCTTTGGAGTGAGACGGAGTGAGACGGTGTGAGACAGAGTTAGACGGTGTGAGACAGAGTGAAACAGAGTGAGACGGTGTGAGACGGAGTGAGACGGAGTGAGACAGAGTGAAACAGAGTGAGACAGTGAGGCTTGGCTGGTGATTGGATTTGTGCTCTTTGCAGATGACAGCAGCCTGTTGAACCTGACTCCACACCCGCTGATCCGACAGAGGAAGAGACGCTTCCCCGGACTCTGCTGCATGGTGTCCGGCTGAGCATCACCACCACCACCACCATCAGCCACTCAGCCGCTCAGCTCCTCCTCCACCTCATCCGTGATGTATATACTCATATCTCTCCCAATGTCTCCATTTTACTCTTTATTTCCTGTTTTGAATGGATTTTCTTTCTCGTTAGCCGACTCCTTCCAGTCCGCCTCACTACTGCTTTGAGTTCTGACATTCAGAACACTTGCGTCGGGTCGCTCTGACACTGGGCTCGGGCCAGTTTGAGTGTGTTTTTATTGACAGATGTCCCACTGGCCATTGCTTCCAGCACTGTACATACCATCAGAAGAGGAAAAATAGTAAAGGCATAGAGATTATCAAATAAAGCAACAATCATATCAGTATTTTCAATCCATCACTTTTCTCCTTCTGATGATCATTTTTGTTTTATATGTATATTTAAAGAAAGTCAAATAATCATGGAAATATTTCTGGCTATGCACTGGCATTTTCCTCATTTATCAGTGTTCCAGTCACGCTGCTATTTAGAACGTGTCGATGGTGAGATGATTTGCTTTCAGTGGAGTATTATTCAGCAGAGACGCCTGCCAGGTGAGCCTCTTCTTCTTCTGTGTGATTTCACACCCTGCGCTTGGAGCAGCTTCACGCGCACTGTATGAAGTCTAATGGCAAACAAGGAGCCCTGTGTACAGCACGTGCAGTAATATTGATCTCGCCGTTCACCCAGTGTCCTAGTGGCCAAGCGAGCTACTGCGGGTTTTTACTACCAAAGAGTCAAACGGAAATAAAAGGGCAGCAACTTTAGTCATGTTTGAGTTGCGGTGGGTTGAAATCTGGTGGGGGTCGGGGGGGTGTGGGGGTTCTCACCATGGAAACTGTTGTCCACTTGTGCTGTAATGTGTTTCAATGACTTGTGCTGTAGATACTCATTGTGCATGAATGCCAAAAAATATAGTATTAGTTGCCAAGAAAAGCTGTTGAAAAGCCAAATTGTGGAATTATTGTGCAAATGCAATGCATTTGGAGGGTAAATAGACATTTTTCACTTGTTGAGAGAAAAAAAAAAAGCTACTTAAAAAAATATAGTGTGAAAAAAAACCTGCAGAAATGATGATACATATCTAAAAGAGACGAGATGAAATCATTTCAATCATTGACATTCAATTTTGGTGTGCACCAGAGGTTTGGCTTGTGATGTTGATCACATTTTGGCTTTCTGTGCATTAGCATCATTTTTCCATGAGGTAAGAGATGCTCTGCCTCTTCGTCTGTGGTGCAAATTTCACAACATAATGTCAACATGTTGTCAAAATGACAGAGGGCCTGTGGAGGCCTGTCGTCTAACTTAACCAGTTCACTCCCATTAGCTGCAATCTCTGTAAGTGTATTCATCTTTTCATTGAAAAAGACTTTATAGAAATGCGACTGTGATACTTGTTTATTTGGTGATCATCAGTACCTTGTATTTTTTCCTCTGTTCTGCAATATTTGGCTGTAATGAGACCAACACGGCTTCGGGGGCGGGGGGCCTGGGGGGAGAGAAGACTTTGAATAATGACGCTTTTTTTCCCTTGAAAACTTTTTGGACTCAGTGCCGGTTCCGATTGCAGTGGCTGACCCTCGCCCCCCCCCCCCCGAAAAAAAAGAAACAAATAAATAAAAATAAAAAGATGAACTAAAGTGAACTGAAGCCATCTGAATGTCGGTGCGCTGTCATCTGTGAATTGTCGTCAGTGTTGAGTTTCTTCCACGTGAGTTCAAGTGGTGACGTCCAGACTGCTTCGACGCATTGATTTCAGCATGTTCATGGCCGTGTGTTGTCAGCGTGTCATGCTATGTAGAGAATCTAGAGCTAATCTCATGTATAGTTGAATTTTATAATGTGAATAAAGTTTTATATGCAAAAAATATTGTTTTGACATCTTTCCCCACCCCTCCCCCCTGCTATCCTCTGTACCTCAGCTTTAACTTTTCACAGGCTGTGCAGTGTTGCTTTGTTCGTGCCGCTCCTGAGAGTAAACAGGCTGTGCAGTGTGAGCGTCGAAAAATGGTCGGATGTGGAGTGAAACATATTATTTAGATGCAGCAAAGATCTGCTGCCATGCTAAATATTATCATCTCTGCATTTTGCAAATGCCAATTAGAATATTGTCCAAAATGCTGCATGGTTTCCACAGTACTAAGAAATTGAAATGTAATGGGCAAACATATTACAGCAATGAGGAAGAATCGGAGTTGGCCCCGACGCAGCACTGAAGGACAATGAATCAATGCACAGTATCTTCATATTCAAAAAGACAGAGTTTTGTTCCTGTTTGCACAATATGCAAACGCCGTGTCTCCCCTCCACGACCTGCAGCTGTCAACATGAACACAAAACATCTGGTTCTCGTCTCTGCAGCCGGGAAATTCCTCCCGACTCTCGCTTCCCGTAACACCGAGGTTCCGAGGAGGTTAGGTAATAATTGAGAGCTTTTGAGATTATTAATGGCAATGTTTTGGAACATCACGTATATGTGTTCTGTGTTTGTGTTGTGTTTTTTTTTTTTTTTTTTCAAAGAGGGAGGTTTTAAATATCTTTGGTCCTCGCAGGCGTGAGTCAGTCAGCTCGGCCTGCAGCGCGGAGACGGCTGAGTGAGCCTGAGTGTTAACCTGCTCAGACACACCGCAGACTCTCCACTGTCTGATCTGGCTTCTGCTGAGAGGGACGTCTGCTACTGCGGTGAGTCATGCTCGTTGGAGTGCATGTGTCCACTTTGACTTCTGTTCAGAGAGAACTGCAACATCTTTGCTCTGCAGACTGGATTATTTTGCTGTCTCCTAATGGTAATTCTAAATAGGGATGCAAAACTATTTATTGATTCATTAATCGTTGGTTGATTGACCTTATCAAACGATTAATTGATGAATGGCGATTTTTTTTTTCCTGAAAACCTAAACTTTACAATGAAAAATGTGCAAGGAATACAATATTTAACCCTTAAATAATGTTGAGGGTTAGTGTAATAAAACTGGCAGTAAAAGTAATTTGGTTTTCCTACCCTTACAACGGTGGAGGTTCCTTCCTCCTCCCTCAGTCCATGGCCACATGCATTAGGCTAATTGGCAACTCTGTCTTGTGTGTGAATTGTCAAGCTGTGTCGGCCCTGCAACGAGCTGCCCTTGAAAAGACTGCACGGAAGTGGATGGATGGGTGGCTGGATGGATGGATGGATGCATGGGTGGATGCATGGGTGGATGGATTGGTGGATAGATGGATGGGTGGATGGATGGATGGATGCATGGGTGGATGGATTGGTGGATAGATGGATGGGTGGATGGATGGATAGATGGATGGGTGGATGGGTGGATGGATGGATGGATGGATGGATGGATGGGTGGCTGGATGGATGGATGGATGCATGGGTGGATGGGTGGATGGATGGATGGATGGATGGATGGATGGGTGGATGCATGGGTGGATGGATTGGTGGATAGATGGATGGATGGGTGGATGGATGGATGGATAGATGGATGGATGGGTGGGTGGGTGGATGGATGGATGGATGGATGGATGGATTGGTGGGTAGATGGATGGGTGGGTGGATGGATGGATGGATGGATGGATGGGTGGATGGATGGATAGATGGATGGATGGGTGGGTGGGTGGATGGATGGATGGATGGATGGGTGGGTGGATGGATGGATGGATGGATGGATGGGTGGATGGATGGATGGATGGGTGGATGGATGGATGGATGGATGGGTGGGTGGATGGATGGATGGATGGATGGATGGATGGATGGATGGGTGGATGGATGGATGGATGGGTGGATGGATGGATAGATGGATGGATGGATGGATAGATGGATGGATGGATTCATTCATCATTTCAACAGAACAAGACAAACAATTAAAGGACAAACGAGCCGTTCTCAGCTTATCCTTTCTCACTGTGTGCTGTTCGCTTCCCCAGCCGGTCTCAACTGCCCCCCTGATGGCTCCGTTCAGCCGACTGCTCCTCCTGCTGCAGCTCCTCTGCTGGACGTCGGCAGGACTGGCCTGTTTCTGCGAGCGCTACCCCTGGGGCTCCTGGTCGCCTTGCAGCAGTACCTGCAACCACGGCGTGCAGCACAGAGACAGGTACAAATAAAGAGCCGGACTCGAGCTTTCTCAACAAAATGCGTCCTCTCAACAGCTTTACGTTTTTCTCAAAGGTGCAAGAAAGGCTTCGTTATTTGCCAGTGTGTAGACAGCTGCAAATGCAGCCGTCCATCAGATGTGAACATATCGTCTTCTTTTTCTGTTTGTACCCTCCAAATATTTTTTGGTTTGTTGCTGTTGCTCTTTGACAGGAACGTCCAGTATAACGACGGCTACTACTGGAAGTACAGCTGCCACCAGCTGTGTAAGGGGCACGACAGCAGGTCCTGCAACGAGGAGAGGTGCCCCATCAACTGCCTGCTCACAGACTTTGGGCCCTGGTCCATCTGCTCCCCCTGCGTCCAGAAACAGGCATTCAGTCGCACCACATGCCCTACTTCAAACACAAGTGCCCGTCACGCTCAAATAGCTCTGAACCTTTTACCTTGATGTTTGCCTGCAGTTTCGCACGAGGTCCGTCCTGAGGCCGTCCCAGTACAGCGGCTCCGCCTGCAGCGTGGAGCTGACGGAGGAACGGCTCTGTCACGCCGCCACTGAGTGCAAGCTGGCCGACGTGGACTGCAGGGAACAATTCAAGTGTGACAATGGTACCCACGCTTTATTATATTTTCACTTGGACGGATCCCAAGCAAAGGCTGGCATTGAAACAGAGCCGGTTTTCATCACTTCGACTGTTTTTTAAAAATCTTTGGATTAATTTTAAGAGCCTTCAAAGTTGAAGCTGAAGCCTCTAGGAATGAGCCAGAGTAAGCAAAATTAAAACATTTACAGGAAGTGCACAATTAGCATGCATGCATGTGACTCGACAACGGACAGCGCCACCTACGGAAACAGAGCCCTGCTCAGGAGGAATATTGAACAGCGACATTAAAGAAGAATCACTTCTTTCTCTCATCCAAGCCTTTGAGTCAAAAGGGGTTCTGCAGAGTCCTAATAAATGCTGCTTGTGGCTTAATTGTCTTCGGGCCTCCCAGCCTCTTCTCTTGTCTCTGACTCGTCAACGCTGGCTTTCACCCAGGACGCTGCATCAACACCACGCTGACCTGCAACAGCCAGAACGACTGTGGGGACAACTCTGACGAGAGAGACTGCAGACGCTTCACCATTGTGTGTCCCAGGGACATCAGGCCGACCCCCGGCGTTAACCTGGTCGGGAATGGGTGAGCTGAGGTCAAAGGTCATGGCCTGGAAGAACGACAGAAAAAGGAAGCGGGCTGAATGTGGATGTTGTGTCTGCGTGAAGGTTTGATGCCCTGGCCGAGGAGCCCAGGGGCGCCGTGCTGGACAACATGTTCATGGGAGGAACGTGCACCATCAAGAGGCCCAATAGTACAAACCTGTACCACCGGATCCCATACAACTTTGAGAACTTTGACATCAAGGTGACATTCATGTATCTTATGTCTTGGCCATTACACCCAGGTTCAGTCAATTCTGAGGATTGCAAACTGTCTTCAGAGTGGCAGAGCCTCAGAGTGGACTGTGGGACATCCACACCTCCGTTTCTCCTGTCACTGCTCCTTTTGCTCCTTTTCACGTGTGTGTTTCCTATTCTTGTTGTCAAGGTTGCAGTGGTGGACGACTTCAACACTGAGTTGCACCCGCTAAAGACTGAGACCATCGAGTTGCCGAGGAAGACGACGTCGTCCAACAGCAGCCAGGGCAGTCAGAGGAACTTGTTTATCCCCTTGATTTTCCTCCCCATCTTTTTCTCTGGTGGGAGGTCCAAGACGCAGATCACCTCCAACACGGAGGCCTTTGAAGCCTCCAAGAAAATAGTGAGTTGTGGTTTGTGTTACCCCTGGCGTGACGACTCAACATGATCCAGTCCTTCAAATTCCTCCCTTTCTCCCTCTCTCCCTCTGTAGGATTCCACGTTTCTGAGGGTTCACCAGGTTCTTCCCGTGTCCACGTTTGAAGTGAGGGACCAAGGGGACCTTGTCCTCTCGCTGCCCTTCCTGCAGCACCTCACCGCTCTCCCTCTGGAGTACAGCTACGCCGTGTACAGGGACCTATTGATGCGCTTCGGGACCCACTACATCGCCTCGGGCAAACTGGGAGGCCAGTATGACCTGCTGTACCAGTACGACCGAGAGGAGCTCAACACCGCAGGTGCAAGAACACAGATGCAGGGGCTCAGTTATTAAAAAATATCAGTTATTAAAAAATATCTGGGCAAGGCAAAAATTCAAAAGGGCTTTAGGAACTAGAACATGTGAATGTCCTGTGAATATTAGGCAGGCTCAACTAAGATTTACAAATGAATCATCATTGCATATGAAGTTATGGTGTTGGTTGCAGATAACAACAGAAACACTCAGTTATCCAGTCCTACCAGTTGCATCACCAACTCTTTAAGCCAGTTTGATATAACTGTGCTTTACTCGACTCCACAGGTGAAACCAGCGAGCACGTCACAGGCTGCCTGTCCACCGAGACCACCTTCTCCGTCATCCTGTACAGTCAGCACAGCAGCGTGAGGCGATGCAGGGACAACAAGATGACTGAGAAACACGGAGGTTCATTTTTCAGATTTCTTTCTTCTCTCCGCCGTCTGTGTGTTGTGCAGGATGTGAAAACCAACCGTCAAGTCAAGTCACAGTTTATTCATAGACACCTTTAACACGACCTCAGACAAACAAAGTGCTGTACAGTTAATTCAAAAAAAAAAAAAAAAAGGCATGATCGTACACAAACACACACAAATACAACAATAAAATAATAATAAATACAAGAATCGGACAACAAAGTCATCAAGTAGTAAAGCAAGGAAATAGTAAAAGCTCAATTTCAGAACAAAATCAGGAAAATGACAAAATAAAGAAATAAATCAGGAGCAACTGGTTAGATGACTTAAGTGCCCTAGTGGTGGAGTGAGGCTGCAAGACCAATGAACAGAGAATGACAGTAGTCTAAACACAATGTGACCAGGGTGTGAGGGACTCTCTCAAAATCCTGGGGAGATTCAGTATGACTTTTGCTGATAGTCTTCACTGAAAGAAGCTTGTTTTGACTAGAGAGCGCAACTGCTTGTTAAACTTAAAGTCACTGTCTGTAGTAACTCCAAGGTTCCTTGCAAAAGGGCAGCAGTGGGACTTAAGGGTGCCGATGGTGCTGTCAATGCCATCCAAAAGATTTTGTCGACCAAATGAAACGATTTCAGTTTTTTTCTTGTTCTGTTAAAAAAAAAAATCCAGGTTCGTACATTCAGTCGGCAGCGAAGTCTTTCTCCTTGGTGAGGGGCGGTCGGGCCAGAGAGGCAACAGCTCTGGCCTGGGAGAGGAAGGGTCCGGCTCCGGACAGAGTGTCCTACAAGAACTGGGCCAGCTCGATCATGGATAACCCCGCCCTCATCGAGACCAAGGTCAAATCCAACGCCGCGCAAAAATGAAAAAGCTTCCAAATCAACGGGACAAACGGACGCGGCGGTCGCATGTGTTTGATTCAGGCTCTGCCCATTGTGGACCTGGTGCGGGGAATCCCGTGCGCCGTCACCAAGAGGCGACACCTGCGGAAGGCCCTGCTGCAGTACATGGACGAGTTCGATGCCTGCAGGTGCGCACCGTGCCCCAACAACGCCAGGCCCGTCCTGTCCGGCACCGAGTGCAAGTGCGTCTGCCAGACGGGCACCTTCGGCAGAGACTGTGAGAAAAGAGCGCCTGACTTCACTTCAGGTAACGCAGCAGCGCGCTAGACTCTGCCTCTTTCCTGCTCGGTTTTCATCACGACGACGGTGTTTTTTCCAACTGTGCACCAACGCAGAGGAGGTGGACGGCTACTGGAGCTGCTGGGCCCCCTGGAGCAGCTGTGGAGCCACCATGAAAAGGCATCGCACCAGGCGCTGCAATAACCCTGCACCAATCAGAGGAGGGCAGCCCTGCAACGGTCCTGACAGACAGGAGGACACATGTCATGTCAGATTCTTTGAACGGTAGCTACACACACACACACACACACACCATAGATCCACCCTCCTGAGATACTTAAAACAATGATTGACAATGATTGTTTGTTGCTGCTTTATCTGCTCGCTGACCCTCAATACCTCCAGTAACGTGCCTTCGTCTCCAGACAGGAATCGTGCGACAACGACAACGACTACACTATTGGCCTGAGGATCGAGCTCCCTCCTGGTGTGGAGGGCTGTCTGAGACCAGAGAGCCCTGCCAACAGCTTCCTCAGGGTGAAGGGTCTCCTCACGCATGTTCTGTCATAGATAGATAGATAGATAGATAGATAGATAGATAGATAGATAGATAGATAGATAGATGGATGGATGGATGGATAGATCTGGGTGGATGATAGATAGATAGATAGATAGATAGATGGATGGATGGATAGATAGATCTAGATGAATGGAAGGATGGATGGATGGATGGATAGATGGATGGATGGATGGATGGATAGATCTGGGTGGATGGATAGATAGATAGATGGATAGATCTGGATGGATAGATAGATAAATAGATAGATAGTGTTTGACTCCGTGTTTGACTCCCATTGCTTTATGTTATTGGGAAAGTTTAACAGTGGGAAGTGAGCTTTTTCCTGCCGAAGCTCATTTATCTCACAGACCTTGTTTTGTTGTTGTTGCTTTTCCAAACTCTCCAATCTCCCAGAAAGCACAGCCATATTACCTTTATGGTGAGGAAGAGGAGTTTCAGTGCTACGTTGGGTTTGACCTGGAAGGTTTCCAGTTCATAAACTGCCTCCCTGGGGGAGTGTGGAGCCAACCCAAAGGAGAATGTCTTCGTAAGTCTACTCCAGCCTTGGCCATTCAAGAAGGTTTTAGTTACATCCAACAGTCTCAAGCCAAAGCTTCAACTTGTTGTTCCTCTGGTGTCCCAGGCAAAGTGTGCCTTCCCCCTGACCTCCCTGAAGGCATGACGGTGCACCCCATGAGAGACGAGTACAGGGTGGGACAGTCGATGGGGTTCAGCTGTGACGGTGTTGGCCTGCTCCCGGTGCCATCGAGCAGACACACGTGTGGCCAAAGTCTCACCTGGGAGCCTCCATTACCTGAAGACCTGCACTGTAGCGACGGTACAGTGGAGCGTTCTTCAAGTAGTGTCACCATCACCGTGTGACAGAGCTGAGAACCTTTCAATTATGGTGAAGAGGAAATGGGTTTGGTGTCTGTGTGTTTGTTTAAATACAAGTAAGTAGATCAAAACACTGAAGAGGTGCAGAGCCCTGGAAATTTCATTAAACTAAATGAAAACAACACTCAAGAGTCCATCTCAGATAATTACTTCATTAGTAATGAGCTCACTGACAGGCATCAAGGACCAAACACCGACAGTTTCTATATTCTTTGCCTGGTCTTGACTACATCACTATGGTTTAGCTATGAAGAAACACAAACTGTCCTATTTGTGAAATGACCCAAAAGTAAATTCTAAGGGTCTGATTTCTTAAAAGTATTCACTTGCAAAAACAGCTTTGGCTGAGCTGTCTGGGAGTCAATCAGGCCCCAAAGTTGGTAACGTCAACACAGAATACAGTCATATATTTAAAACGACAGAAGTTTGCAACCGAGAGAAGTGAATGAATCTAATAAATAAACCTTTTAACATATACTTTGTATTTTCTTGTATTTTCTGCATGCAGTGGAGTCGTTTGTTCCGGATGGTCAGTGTCGCCCAGGACAGAGACTGCAGGGCTCCCAATGTGTCTGCATTCAACAGGAGAGCTGCCTGTAAGGCGTTGTTTATTTGATCTTCCAGCATCTTTTTACTATCATGAAAACATTCAGTTGTCTTCCATCCATGAACCAAATGATGTAATGTCAAGCAAACAAAAGGGGTTTTGAGAAGGGTCGTGACTTGTCTTTGTCTTTGTGTGCTTAGCTCCCAACCGGAGAACCTCTGCATCCTGAACGTGGATCTTGGCCTGGCCGTGTCCATGTCCCTCTGCTCTTTCCAAGCCGGCCTTTGCCACAGCGATCCGCTCTTCTTCATTCACGAGGGTGCCTGCAATCCTGCCGACGTGGCCAAAGTGGAGTGGGCCAAGTTCAGAGCCAGCTTGGCCTCCAAGAGCTCCATCCGACAACCCTGCGGCCTTGACACTTGCTACGAGTGGGAGACCTGCTCAGGTGAGGGTTAGGATTCTCTTATTAGTTATTTATTGTAGCTAAAGCAGTTGAATCAACACTAGAGTATTTTGTCCCACAAGTCTGTACTTTTACTCCAGGACAGAATGCGAATACTTTCACCACCTTTGGTCAAATGTCGGGGTTGACTGTATTTACATCTTTTACATGTGACCTTGCCTGTAACTTAGAAGCCTCCTCAAAGACTTGTGGGTCTGTGAAAATCACTTTCCTCCATGAAAAACTGATTTTTCTTCTCCTTCTTCTTCTTCTTCTTCTTCTTCTTCTTCTTCTTCTTCTTCTTCTTCTGCTTCTTCCTCCTCCTCCTCCTCCTCTAGCGGTTGAGAAGTGCGCCTGCTTGGCTGCCCGGGACTGCCCAAACAGCCAGGAGAACATGTTCTGTGTGAAGCTCACCAGGTCTCAGAGGACTCGGAGCTTGGATCTGTGCTCTCTTGCCTCTCTCAAGTGTTCCAGCTATCAGCTGGAAGTCCTCAATGAAGGAGACTGTCCATCCAAATAAGCACTGAAGCTCTTCTGTGCCGCGTGACACAACTCTCACCATTCATAACTCATGTTTTTAATAAACTGACAAAAAAACTCTAGACTATACAGCTCAGAACGTCACGTTTTTGTTCCTTACAACCACAGGAAGAATGCAAATAATAATGGGGTTTATTATTATTTATTTGTATGGCACTTTTCATACGAAAAACAGCTCACAACAAAGAAAGCAAACATGAACAACAAAGAGAAAGAAAAGAAAAGAAAATGAAAACAAAACCCGACCCTCCCACACCCACAAATACAGAGACACACAAACACGTACACGCACACAAACTCACACCCGCGCACACACTGTTGCAGAGGAGATCAGAAAACAATCTAAACCAGGTTTTTAAGTTTTTATCGCTTCAGGAAAAATTCAAAGCAAAGTTATCTAAAACCTTAAATATGACAAGATGGCAGTACAACTAAAATTGCATTTGAGTCACTGTGAACACACATTTTTGAGACATCACCTCAGAGTGAAACAAACCGAGCCAGATCTTCATTGTGCGCAAGCCTCGATGCCAGTGACCTGGAGCTGCTGTCCAGCGCACCTCCTGGCTCCCACCTCACACTGGCTCATCGTCCTGCTCACACTGTCAGACGAGACGCACAGGGGGGCGGAGTCTCTCGGGCAGTCCGCCACGTTCTGACACACGCATTGATGGGTTGACTCTGGAAAGAGTTGAAGTTGTTAAGATAGATTATATCCAACAGAGTTCCCGAATAACCTGGAAAAAAATGTGGAATTCTTTCCATCTGTGATCTTCAGAATGGCTTTGCGTACTGATAAAATGTCGCCAGAGTAAACAAAGCAGTATGTAGTAAACTGGCAAAATGCAATTTTGAGTGATGCAATTTTCAATCCTATTTTCCTTTATTCCTCCTTACTTGTGAATTTAAGGCCGTTATTTCCGAGCCTTTAACCAGAAACATTTCAGGTGACCAGGCAACAATCCCAGTCCGTCCAGTCCAAGACCGAGACCAGAACCAGTATAAATGCCCCGGAGTCTAAGACCAAGACCCTTAAAAAGTGGTCTGGAGATCAAGACCAATCTCCAATACTACAACATTAAGTCTGTGGAGGTTCTCAGTCATCCAGGTCATCTTCAAGTAGAAGGGTTCCATTGGGGCAACTGGACTTGTTCTTGCGATCTTCAAGAACGTCTTCAAGGTCTCAAGAACAAGTCCAGTTGCCCCAACGGAACCCTTCTACTCTCGACCAGCTGAGGATGGCACCTACCCTGGCAGACCGTCCCTGGTTTGCAGTCGTCACACGATGTGGAGGCTTCCTCTGGCCAGTTACAGTCACTATCCGCGGCCAGCGTGAAGCTCCGGCCCTGACACTCCAAAGCCCCGAGCTGGCAGACCTCCATCAGGCGGGGTCGACCCCAGCCAAGCTGGGCGCACAGCTGCACAGAAGCCCTGCAGATAAATATACACGACATGTTGATGATGTTCTGGATAGGAAAGCTTTGGTGGGCGATGGGTGATGGATGGAGACACAACACTCACGCGCAACTGAAAGGCATCTTGCACACACAGCCACTTTTGCCAGCACTCTCCCACAGTTTACACTGCAGGCCGGGTGGAGGAGGCGGAGCTGTGGGCACTGAGGGGAAGACACGAGCAGGTTCAAAACACAAATAGGTCACATGACTAGTGTGATATTAAAATGATGAGAAACAGACCTCGAGTCTAAAAACAAAGACCCTCACCTGCGACACAACTTGTTGTGGATGGAGATGGAGACCACTGCAAACTAGGAGAGCACATGACCTCTGACACCTCTCCCTCTAGCGTTGACCCCGCCGGGCACGACAGCGACACCGTCTCGCCAATCTCATAGGTTGCCTTGATAGGCGTGGCTAAAAGTTGACTGTCGAGCAGAGGAACCTGACACGTGGAGCCTAGAAGGAGAAGAAGTAAGGAAGGAAGCCTGCTGAGTGAAATATGTCACTTTATTTTTTCTTTTGTGTCTGCATTGGAAAGGTCAAAGGGAGAGATACAACCGAGGACATACTTTGACAAACCATTGGTCCCCTCCTCCAACTCCGGTCCTCAGTACATTCAGCCACAGCATCTCCACTCAGGTAGAAGCCCTCTACACAGGAGTACTCCACCATGATCCCAACCGGGTAGTAATCGTCGGGATTCTGAGAACAGAACAAAGCCAAAGGTGAATTTAACAAACGATTTTTCCCTTCATCTTCGGGAGGAGGGGACCAAGTTAGGCTCAAATGACTGAACAAGTCGCTGCTCACCTGAATGAACCCGTTCCTGAGGTTGGGAGGTGGTCCACATAGTTTTGGTGGAGTCACAGAAAGACTGAAGCACTGGGGCTCCATCATCCTGCACACAAACAGTTTCAAATGATAAGACATGAAGCAGTCCACCAGCAGCTGCCTTGTGACAATCTGTGGTATTTCTAAGAGTTTTGGGGGGCGGGGGGGGTGTCATGGATTATATAATACAGGAGTAATTGGTAAATTTGCTTCAATATTCAAATCTTTAGAAACGTCACAAACGTGTTATTAACTGCGTAATTCACATTTAAAGATCATTTGTCTCTTTGTCTAACCAGGAGTCACACACCCTAAAAACAGCCAACAAAGTGCCATGAAATTGTCTTGTCTTGTTGCGACTCACTGTAGGTGCTGCATGCCTCCGTCCTCGCATGGCTTTTCCTCCGCAAGCCGCCCGAGGCAGTAACTGCCTTGCGTGCTGGCACACCGTCTGCTTCTTGACCTTTGACCTCCTGAGCAGGAACCCCAGGACGACCAGCAGCTCCATCTGCCCTTGACCAACTCTGACGAAGCAAAGTGAGTGACGCAGGGTAAAATGAATGCAATGAAAAGTTTAAGCGCCATGCATGTTGCTACACGGACTGGTGCTTAGTGTTCATGGCTGGGCTGTCCTGGACTATAAGGCTTTGTCTACCTACCCTAACACAGACAAACGCCCCTGATCAGGCAAACTGGGGACCTGGGGACTGTGAAAATGAGAATTGTGCTGTACCTGCCGGATCTCTTGCCACGGTGCTGGTCTGGCAGGCTGCTCCTGATGTGCCGCCCCGGCAGCTGCAGTAGCAGACAGAGTCCACCAGCAGCAGCTGACCGTTGTTCTGGCAGGGCCGGCAGCGGCAGGAGTCCTCCTGGGACAGGTACTCCTCAATGGCTCTCTTCAGGTGGAGCTTCTTCACACCTGCGCAGTTCACCTCCTTCACCAGCTCGTACAGAGGACGCAGCTGAACAAAGAAAGATACTGTTTTTTTTTCTCTGAGACAACTACCAGCTGAACTCCAGCTGTCCCAATGGGCAAGCAGCGGCTGTAAACCCAGGTGTGAAATACTGGCAGCACACGGTACTCACAGTAAGAAAATGAAAATGAATGAATCAACTCCAGCTCACTACCTTCTTCTCAATGACTTGAGGTAAGTCCTTGACAGAAGAGGCCCAGTTGTTGTAGATCTCTCCGTTGGCCTCTGGGGTTTCCAGGTTAACAACAGACAGTGCGGCTTTATGGGCTGTATTTCCTCCAAATATGTCCACAGTGATGGGCATCTCCCGCATGCTGGATCCTGTGAGGGGCCGACAGAGCTTGTTCAATTATTTACAAGACACTTGAAAAACAAACTTCATTTGGACGCTTTTGCTTTGTTTTTCATGGAACAGTTTCTCTCACCGCTGCTCTCTGCAATTGCCCGGGTCAGCTTTTCACAGACGGTCGTGAGTTTTTTCCGGAACCAGCGTCGTTTAACCTTCCTCCAACACCGCTGGTAATCTATATCTGTGGTGCCTATCAACAGAATATACTTGAGTTAAGAAAAAAACCTGGGCTGTCAGCGTCGACGCATTAATTACAGTTACGCCCAAGTGGTCTTACTGGTGGATGACATGGCGTGTTCTGTGAGCTTCAGCAGAGCTTGGTAGTGGCCGCCCAGCGAGCCCTCGGCGAGGTAGTGCGTGCCGTAGGTCTGAATCAACTGGCGGTAAGCCGAGTAGTCGTAGGTGAGCGGCAGCGACGACAGGGCCTTCCAGAAGCCTTCGGTCAGAGTCAAGTACTGAGGCGCGTTGTTCTGGAACTGGGCCAGCTTCACCGTGTTCTTCAGCACGATATATCTGTGTGCCTGCCGGCAAAAGACACGACCAAACCCGTGACGCAATGAAGAGATTGACCATGGCCTGAATACTGATAAGGCTGCAGGCCGGCGGTCACCTTGCTCTCGGAGACCTCTTTGTGGAAGGTGACGCGGTCGTGTACAAACAAGGCGTTGGACTGCTTGTGCTGCATGTACGACCAGGAACTTTCAAAGGACTCGTCGCTTTCATCGTTGTTGACGGTCACCTGCGGCAAAACACGGAAAAATGTGACGGGTTAATGTTGCTTTTTAATTGTAAATTGTTGAGACGTTTCACACACACAAAAGAACTCTCAGTGCCCCCACAGTTCACTTTAACTTTTGGTGAGGTGCACTTAAATGGTTCAGTAGGTAATAATTAGAGATTGTGAAGAAGAGTGGTTAAATTTTAGATTGCAGCGTCTTTCACTCTCCCTCCCTCTCCTGAGCTCGCCAGTGAGCTACGGTGGCCTGCATACCTCATCCACCTTCTTTTATTTTGAAGAGGTGAGCGGTAATCGTGGGCTGGATTGTCCACACCAGACTTTCTTAGAAATATGGCCCCTCTGTTCATCTCACCTCAAAGTTGTACCTCAGGATGCTCTGAGGAAGTCGGTAGAAGATCTTATGGTCGCCGCTGAACACTTTTCGACACTGACCTCCAAAGCTCTGAGTGTTGATGACGCCTGCTCTCAGCTTGCCTGACTGAATGTCGTACCTGTTGTGGGGGAACAAAAAAAAAAAAGGTTTTACTGACTCTAATCAAATTTAATCAAGTTATGCTGATGTTTTTACCCCAATATGCTGTAGGCCTGCACCCTGACCCTGGGCAACTCACCCGGCGCCGGTGAGGTCAGAGTTGGGAGGCGTTTTGTCGATGTCACACGACTCCAGTCGACTGTCTGCATTACAGCCTCTTTCATCCAGACCGTCTTCACAGTCCTGGTCGCCATTGCACACCAGAGACTGGCTGATACACTGACCTGAGGGGTCCAATAAGGATTTGCACTTCAAATTGCTCCATCAAGAGAATGCAAGTTCTACAAGCACTGCCGCGACTGATAAAATTATCAATCATATTCATAATATGTGTGTGAATTATAACATGTATATGGAATTACAGTCTAAAATATTGATAGAAAAACACACAAAGGGATTTTCATGTGCAGTGACGTCATCCTGTGATACGTACCGGAGGTGCAGCGAAACCTGCCGCCACATCCTTCCCTTAGAGGGCATCTTTTCTGTGTTGTGCATGGCTGTGTTTCTGTGGCTGCTCCTGAACAGGGCGCGCCCCCAAACTGTGCAAATACCTCCACGTGGCGAGTGCGCACCTACAAGTCATCAGAGAAATGAGATGCAATGGGCACAGTGTTACCTGCCTGCGCTGTTAGGACACCGCAAAGCTTTGAGTCTTGGTCTTTTGGTCTAAAGGATCGTATCTCATTTTACAGGAACCAACCCGGACCCAGGCAGTGACTGCAGTGTGTGGTACTTAGAGGGAGCAGACGCAAAGATTTGTGTACCTTTGTTTTGGAGCAAGCATCGCACTCAGACCAATCACCGTACGGCCCCCAGCGGCAGTTTATTCGCTGCTGACAGCTGAGACACATCAGCATGAGTGACAAAAACAAACAAGTCAGTCAGTCAGACACTTGAATGTCAACTTTAACCAAAACCACCATCCAACAAGAGCCTAAAATATAATGGAAAAATGTTCAACCATAATACAAATATAACCAAGTCATGATGTAATAATACAATTATAATCCAATAAAGCTGCTGCTAGTGTGTGTGTGTGTGTGATGCACTTACCTAAAGGGAGACAGAAAGGCGAGCAGCAATGCAACAGAGGGCAGCGGTGCATTAAATAGCAGCTGTTAACAGAGAGGTGGACGCAGTTAATACCACCAGGTGTCAGGTGACACAATCTTCTACATGTTAATGTCCTTGAAAGCCTGAAAGCCTGACATGGTAAAGTGTGTATTATGCTACCTTCATGATGTCTCCCTCAAGGTCTGGCAGTTGGTTCTCAGCACTGCAGCCGCAGGTCAGATTATAAGCGAGGGAGCAGCGGGGCGATTGTGCAACTCTTCCAGAGTTCAGGAATTTCCACAGTGAAGAAAATGTGACCGGATCCGAACAGGCCTACATCACAAACACATAGCCAGTGTTCCTTTGCTCAGCCTCGGTCCAAAGCCAACTGGGCTCTGTTCTCTGCGTTTCAATCCAAAAACACTTTGAACTCAGTTCAAGTAAATCTTGGTCAGTCTTGTTTGCTGTGAAAGCTGAAAAGTACTTTGTTTTTTTGTTTTTTTTCCCCCCCCAGGATGGCTGCACTGGATTGCAACAGAAGTTGTTGTGTCACAGCTGGAAAGAACATGCACAATTTGGTCAAAGGTTGAATCCAGTCCCACGCAGTCCATTTTTAGATAAAAAAGAGAAAAAGTCTTTGCTTTTTATTTCAATGTTTTTTTTTCATGTGCGTACAAATCAAATTGTTTGGTTTCATGGTGATTATTAGTGGAGATATCAATCTGAAAAATGGCAGAATTATTAACAATTCACCGTGTACCATCGTTGTCTACTGAATCTTCCCATAAATATTCTCATTCACCTTCCCGGAAGAAGGAGACCGATGTCGCCAGGAGTCGTTTTAAAACCTGCTGCTCTCCAAGCCCCAAACATTAGGAGATGAGTGACGAGTGACTAAACTTGCCGAAGGTGTGAGTGCGGGTGTGAACGGCTGTTTTTCTTTCTTTGCGGCCCTGCGAGAAGCTGCCGACTCGTCCAGGGCGTAATTCCGCCTTCTCCTGAAGACTGACGGCACATCTGCAGAGTCCCCAGAGACCCTGAGTGCGCCATAAGCAGCAAGAGAAAATGGCTGGATGAATGACTGGATGGATGGATGGGTGGATGGATGGAGGGATAAAAGGAGAGACACTTATCCATTCAATTAGAGGCATCTGTGTCACTCCAGACACAAATGCCTCTAATTTTTCTGCATTCATGAATCTATAATTTCTTATGAAATCTGAATATTTTTTGCCATTATATCTAAACTGCACTGTTGTGAAAACGCATTTGTCTTGATTCGTTTACACAATATTGATTAAAACTGTCACGCTGAACTCAAGACTGTGGAAAGAGTTTGTTAGTATGCGTTCCTCTGTTCAGACCATGCACGTCTGTTTCCTTTTGCTGCCCTCAAGTGGTTTAAAAAAAAGCCCTAAAATAACCCTATTTCAAATAAACAAAAAACCTGTTTGCGCTATTACGTGCCTTAGTGCCTCATTATAACCTCAAACTTAGAACAAGCCATATAGAAACACAAAATAATTTCATTTCATATCTCAAAAATGATTTTCTCAAGTGAAGGATTTAAAGGGTTATACCTAACACTAACACAAGGTGGCATAGAAATGTTGGGAATAGAAGAAGTATGACAGACATAATATAATTTGACAGACTTTGCACATGCAGTGAGCCTTAAATACTCAACTGGAAGAAGAGGCTGTCAAACAGCGACAGATGGAGGCGGAACTGCCTTGTAATTTCAGCTAATTTAAGGAACTGTGACATGCTTGTTTGTGTGTGTGTGTGTGTGTGTGCATCCATCACTGTCATGTGCAGCATGCTAAATATGCATATGGCGTGTGGGCGGTCATGTCAGCCAGAAACAAGCAGTTGCTGTGTGATGAGTGGGCGACACTCACAGTGCCAGGAAGTGATTGAAGTTGTTTCCATGGATTGGGATATGGATAGCTATATTTGCCAAATGATCAGATTTTAAATGTCAAAAGTTACTTTTCCTCTTTGCAATGACATCTCATTACGAAAAAAGGAACTTCCTTCCTGGTAGACTGATTGACAGTGAGTTGGATTCCCAGAGACGCCGGAACAATCAACAGTCACAAACAGTCAGAGATGGTAAGAAGTGAGGGTTCTCTTGATTCATAGCAATATGTTAAAGCCAAATAATGTCAGGGATTCACCCAAATATGTAATTGGTTTGGGACGGGAGCATCGGGAGGTTCCCTGAATAATAACTTCTGAAAAATTCACATCACATGCATGTTTTTGGAGTGTGGGAGGAAGCTGGAGAACATGGAGAGAACCCATCAGACACATGGAGAACATGCAGAGAAGTCAGCAGACACATGGAGAACCTGGAGAGAAGTCAGCAGACACAGGGAGAACCTGGAGAGAACCCAGCAGACACGGGGAGAACCTGGGGAGAAGTCAGGAGACACAGGGAGAACATGGAGAACCCAGCAGACACAGGGAGAACCTGGAGAGAAGTCAGGAGACACAGGGAGAACATGTAGAGAACCCAGCAGACACAGGGAGAACCTGGAGAGAACCCAGCAGACACAGGGAGAACCTGGAGAACTTGGAGAGAACCCTACAGACACAGGGAAAACATGCAGAGAAGCCAGCAGACACAGGGAGAACAAGCCAACTCCTCACAGAAATGTCCCCATCATAGTATTCCAGTGGAATGCTGTTTGGCGCCTCTTCTGTTGCAGTACCCTAAAGCCACCAACAGAGGGAGACCAGAGAGTTGCTATCTCCAATCCGGACACGCCAGTCGGTCCCGGTCCCAGATTTCCTCGACAGTGTTCCCAACCAAGCCAGGCATGGATTTCCGCCTGACACGCTCATGTTGGCTTTCCGGAGTGGCGGCTCTACGGGCGACGTAAAAACTCCCTGGAATTCCTCGACGTGCGAACAAGCGGCCGTTGGTCGCGGTTCTTCTCCCGGGCAGAGAGAGAGGCAGGGGACAGCGGGCTGTTGGCTCCGACGCGGCGGTGAGTTTGTCGGTTCTTCTCCCTGCGTCGCACGTCGCCGCAAATGTACACAGCTGTACGTAAACGCGGGCGGCCGTGTTTATTGCACGAACATTGTGTTCCAAGGCAAAAGTGTGTCCGTGTGTGACGGACCTCATCTTGAACACAAACATGTCACGCCGTGGACTGAAGTCCGTGAATGTTTGCGCAAGTTTGCGGGAGTGCTTGTTTGGCAGAACCGGGTTCCGAGTCGAAGCCGCAAAGTTGGCGAATTACACGAAGGCTTTCCGCTGGTTTTTAGCCACTAGAAGGCACAGTTAAGGGCGCAGAACCAAAATTGCTAGCAAAACTGAACGTGTTGTAACAATGCTATAGCACTTAAATGCACCTTTAGTAGACAGCAGGCCTGCTGGTGCCAACTCGCCTTCTTCAGTTGCACCTCTAACCTGTGTCGCAGCTGTGTGGAGGAGTTCTGTTGTTGTACGTTAGTTTTGAAGGTTTTTGTCACAAGTTGTTGTGAATAATAATTAAAAAAAAAAAAAAAAAAAAAAAGCAGTTCTAAGACTGAAAGAAATAAGCATCAGTCTTAAAACTATCAATAAAGTTCTTTCTTTGGTTTATGTGAAGGGTTAAATAAAGGGTCTATTTGAAGTGGGGTTAATTATTAATAGGTTGGGCAAAAACTATATTATTCCAGATGAAGAAAAAAAAAACCCCTCCCCTCCCTCATTGAGTTGAGCCGTGTTTACACTGATCTGTCCCTGCACGTAATGTCCAATGAACAAGATCTTCTATGAGAAGAGTTGACGTGAAGCCACAGTTCATGACCTAATTAGACCCTGGGTATTGAGTTTATAGCTGGCAACCGGGGGCCGAGTGTCCAATCAGAAGGCAGGTGAATTATGAAATGCAACCCTGTGGAGATCAGATAGTCACAGATGCGCCGCAGTGCCTCTGGTTGCAGTGGAAAGACTCTGCAGCCGGGCTACCTGAAGGTGGTTCTGACTGCCGTGTGCCAGCGTCCCGTCGAACATCTGAACCTGCAGCACACAAAGTAAGCCAATGGGGAAAAAAATTACAGATCCAAATGAGTGCCACATCTGTGAGGAACGTGCAGTTGTGGGTTGAGTTGCAGAGCTGTGTGTGTCGGCTGCAACCCACGTAAAGTTTTGCCAAGTCCTCCCCACAAGTTCCAGACAGCTGGCCTTGCTGTTGTTGACTCTCTCTTGAACATCAAGGTGCCTGGAGCCTCACCAGTCGTCGGGAGGAGCCACGCGTTACTTCCAAAAGGAACAGGCTGCTCAAAGTTATACGGTTGAGATTTTCCATTGTGTCTCAGAATTGAATGCCATCACGCCACAACGCAGGTGGCAGAAAGTCTGCATTGTCGTTGATTCTACAAGGATCCAGTGGAAGTGGCGCTGGTGTGTTCTACTCCCAGGCCTGCCCAGGCCCTTGCGCAATCAGTGTTGACTAGCAGAGTGCGTTCCCTGCGCCTGCTTTATCCGCAGAAGGAATCCCAGCGTGTGAAACTGGTCTGTTCCTGGCTGAGCACTGACGGTAAACACAGACTAGAAATTATAGTTTGTGCCTGCGCAGAAGATTATTGTCAGTTTAGCCTGACCAATATATATATATATATATATATATATATATATATATATATATATATATATATATATATATATTTCAAAACATGGATATTCACTCAAGAATTATTTGCAAATATTTTAGTCTGGCATTTTCTGGTGAGTAGATCTTGTTGTTTGTTTTAAAAAAAAAAGAAGGGTTGCGGTCTTCTGTTGGTACCAAACAATTCAAAAGAATGAGCGTTACAAAATATGCAAATCGGAAGTACAGAAGAGACTGAACTGTTAGTACAGTGAACATAGTAGTTATACTGCAGCTGTGTGTGTTGCATACACTTGTCAAATATGTGTCAGTCCTTCTATAGTGTCGGCTCCTCACACTTGGAGCATGTCAAGCCAGCATCCCAGGAATGATGGCGAAATAATTGCAGCGCTAAAGCCGCTGGTAGTGAAACGACCATAAAAGTCAAAGTACGTTGCTGCGGGCCTGCGTGTGTCGACAGGACAGCTGCTTTCCAAGAAAACCTTCCTGGCTGTCAGGGTTTTCTAGCTCTACAGTCGCACGGCACGTCTTTTTGCTTTGAATGAAGTGTGAGTCTGACTGCCTCCCACGTGGACAGTTCGTCCAATGAGAGCCTTCATGTGTAAAGAAACCTAGCTAGTGTTGTAACCTGTAAGATTTTATTAAGAATTTGGACGGCGAACCTAGAAATGTTAACAATTAATATTTAATTAACAAGTTACTTTTAAACAGTTTTTTTTTTTTTTTTTTTTAAGTTGAAATGTGACTCGTTAGAAGTCGGGCTGGGCCATTTTGGACAAAAATAAAATCACAATTTTTTTTCTCTGAAAACTCGATTTTCGATTTTTTTGCTGGGAAATCTCGTTAAATATGCTACAAAAACGGGACAAGTGCATGTCGTACGCCACTTCGGAAAAATAATTTGCTAACAGGCAGTGGCAAGGACAGCATACGGAATCACTTCCTGGTTTGAACATCTGCTGTAGCTAGGACAACGACATATGCGAGTAAACAAACAAAGGCAGCCAGTTAACAGCTTCTCCAGGTGGGAGGAGGACTACGGTAGCCTAGAGGCGCCGACCCGGAAGCATGAGAGAGGAAAAACCCCAGGAAAATAAATTATAAGGGCAGACGATCGATGCAAATGTCTGTGTTGACAGAATACCGTTAGAGGAAATATGACCCTTGCGCCTCTTTGCATCTTGAGGGCCGAGCAAACCGGACAACAGCACATTGAGATGAAGGGTTTTCTGGGCAGAAACACTGAGGGGATAAAGTGAAAGCTTGGCCTGAGGTAAGGGGAGGTAAACAGACGGGAGGCTTCAGTAGGTGCAGCTGCTGGATGTCACGTTTACAACTAAACAGTCGAGTGTTTGGAAACGCTCCTCTCCAGGAAGAACAAACAGTGCCAGTTCCCAGAAATGTGCAATGAATTAAACATGTTGCATCCCTGATGAAGCGGCGGCGGTCCTCCCTGCCGACCGCTCAATTAGGTGAATCAGTGCTCAGTGATTCACTTCAAGCTTTTCAACTCTTTCTCTTTGGGTTAATCAATCGTTCTTTTTTTTTTTTTGTTTACTTTTCATTAAGTAAAATCTCAAACGCACTGCAGTCATTTGAAAAAGAACCACGAGACAAGACATATTTGCATTATTCTTAAAAAAAAAAAAAATAAATAAATAAATAATAATAATTTTGGACCTTGCTATTGGGATCTCACCCCTTTTGCTGAACGAGCTGCCCTAATTCTGCACAGGATTAATACAATAATAATAAAAAGTGATAGAATATTAATCCGCTTTTGTTCAACATTGAACGAGTTATTACTGCTGCATAGTTGCTGCAGATGTCCTCGGCCGCACGTGCACGATTCCAGTCTCCAGCTGCGCCACGTCACAACGGCGTTCTATTGGGCCGAGACCTGGTAGCTGCGCAGGCTATTGCACTAGTGTGACGCTCAAAGGCTAACATATCTCCCGGCTGACTGGCAGTGGGCACAACAGATCGCTGTAGAGATGTTTGTCACAAAGTTGAAAAGTTCATTCATTCATTCATTCATTCTTTCATTCATTTTCCATTACCCGCTTCGTCCCGAGCTCAGGCTCACGGGGGTCTGCTGGAGCCTATCCCAGCTGTCAAGTTGAAAAGTTGAATCGTAAAAATTAAATTAGTGCGAAATCGAAAAAGAGACGTTTGTCTGTGTCATTAGTGGCAAAGCAAAACTTTAACAAGCGAGGTTTCATTCACCTGCCGGCCGCCTTGAAGGCTGCCAGCTACTGAACTACCAGGACATACTGAAGTAGCGCTTGGTCACGGTGGACCCAGACTCCCCCTCCTGGAGGAGGGCCGGACCATCTCTGCACGCTCCGGCTCTTTATTGGGGAGGTGGGCCGGGCAGGCCTGGGCTTGGGTGGGCCGGGCTGAGCTGGGGTGCTTGGTGGAGACTGAACATCTGCCCTGCGTTCCTCCCACAGCTCCTGTCCACAGCATGGCTGCCGCTCTGCACACCTTCATCCTCCTCCACCTCCTCACCGCCGCAGCGCTGGACCTGGACTCTGACCAAGGTATCGCATTTCAATATCTGATTTGTTTATTATTTTTTTAATTCTGCTTTCCATGTACGGTGATGACCGTCACCGTCTTTGCGGTCTTGTCGCTCGTCTCTCTTGAATCGAAATTTCCACCACGCCAGACGGCGGCCGTCGCCGACCCTCTGTTTGTGCGCCTGATTGTGCGCTGTGGGACTGTGCAACAGTGTTGCACAACAACGGAGCGCTCCCCCCCCTCTCCATGGAGAAGGGGACCAGTGGGTTTTCCCGCGAAGTGGCTTCCCAGGAATTCTGGAGAGCAGAGTGTTCCTTCCTCCACAGCAGAACAATGCAAAGCTGTTGAAGGGGTGTTTGAGAGCTCACACACACACACACACACACACACACACACACACACACACACACACCCTCCTCAACCCAACAGCCCTTCAGCACCGGCTGAAAGACTGTTTGCACACACAGTTACCCAGTGGCCGTGAAGTGGATCTCCTCCGTGAATTCCGTGAAAGGAGAACCTGGCCTGCTGGCCTGCTTCTTCTTACGCAACAAAGCGACCTTGGCAGACCACCGGCCTCGTTGAGCCGCCACCGCGTCTCTCCTGCATCTTAAGCCCCTTTCCCACTGGCCAAAGAACCCCTTTAAACCCACTTGCTTTTTTATAGCACTCTGTCCTCTTACTGTTCTTTACAACTCGCCATCATTACCACTCTGCCACCTTCCTCCTGTCGTACGTTGCTTTTTCTGCTTGGCTGTTCTTTAATTCACAATCCGGCCGCTGCAAGTTGCCTTACAGGCTTCCCAAACAGTCTGCACCCATTGGACTGACTTCACATTAGGCTTTCCGTTGTGGCCACTCATGAAAAAGAATCGCTTCACAATGTCATCACAGGTTTTCACAGAAGAAGAAGAAGATTGAAGCTCAGTGCTTATCGCTGCAAACCCTACACCGTCTGAGTCACATGTGCAACTTTAATGTAACACATTATTTTCTGAAACTCCTTTCAAACTCACGATTTTTCTTTCAACACCTGTTGTGACGTCAGCATGGAATCAGCAACCGGTTTCACATCTGCGTTCTAGACTTCATTCCAGAGTGATAAGGCTGTACTTGTCTCTCTGTCATTGGCTTTATCTCACTTAAAAACATGCACATATTTCTGTTTCTGCAGGCAAGTGTTTGGGCCATTGATACAAAGTGCTTTTTAGCCGTTGTCGTTGTTTAGTTATTGGTGCAGGCGATGAATAAAGTGCACTGCCGCAAGAAGATTTAGCACAAAATTTAACTTAAAAATGATGGAATCATGATCACATGATCAGCACTTTACACCTTATTTTTCCAATGTGTTTCTTTAACGTGCAAACATTAAGTATCCCAGTTTGACACAAAGAGACTTGGACAATTTTTTAAAATTTGAATGTAAAGTTTAAATCTATTAGAGTATTATCCTCTTCTTTTTGCTTTAATCGCCCTTATAAAGCATCGATATCAAAACAAGGATTGATCCCTCGTCCTACTCCCCACTCTCTTCCCACTCAGTTGGAGGTTTGCAGGTCATTTTTTTTGTCTCTCTTAGCGCCGGAGCTGTTTACATCAGCGAAGACTCAGAACATTGCTTTCTAACACGATTATACTTCGCCCACTGTCACTTTCAGCCTTGGGCCTGATTTCTTTTGTGGCTTGTTAAGCCGGTAAAAGGTTTCAGTAATCACCGTGCGGAGCGCCGTGGCCTTTAGACAAGGAGGAAATACAGCTGGTGAGGTATTGCCCCCCCGGGGAGAGAGGGAGGGAGAGAGAGGGAGAGAGAGGGAGAGGGAGGGAGAGAGAGGGAGAGGGAGAGAGAGAGAGAGAGAGAGAGAGAGAGAGTGAGAGCGATGATTGACGTAGAAGCAAACAGGTTCTCCTGCACAGGAAAGAGCTTTGCACCTCCACTCTGCACACTGGTGAAATGATGCTTTCATCAGAAAACACCATGATTATGATCCAGGAAGTGGAGGAGCTGGAATGAAGTGGATCTGCCAGTGGAGGAAAATAGCCCCGCTTCCCATTTCCTGCTCTTTGAAAACGCAGGAGAAAGGAAGCGCGTCCGAGCCGAGACTCACGGGGGGATGTTTTAGTTTCCCCCCTGGACGTCAACAAGGTGTTCAGCTGACCGGGTCATGGCACAGTGATGGCAACACGTCGTACGCCAAATGATTCTTGTGGCAGCTGTTAGCGGCGCGGCGGTGCGTTTCGCTGCTAGCATGTTGACATAAAGCCAGTGTGAACTCAGGGTGACTGCTGCTGCTGCTGCTGCTGCTGAGCAAACACAGCAGCGAGCAGTCAGCCAGGTCAGTTGACTGAAAGATAGTGTTGTAGCCAAGACTGCACCAACCCAGACCAAGACCTCATCAAGACTAGAGAGCATCGAGACCCAGACCAGACCAAGACTTTATATAAATCTAAATCTTTATGTAAATCTAAAGAAAATGAATAACAAAAACAGGAAAAAAAAGATCAGTGTCTTTTCAACTTTAACTTTGCTTCATAATGGAACAACAACATCTCTATTCAGCAAGCTGATCCCGCCTGCCTTGCTTTAAGAAATTATCATAAAATATCTATTGGAGGACTCAACTCCAGTATCGGCACCGATATCCGATACTGGTATCGGTATCGGTGCCTCTCTATTGTTTAGTTTAGCGTCTACAATAATAATAATGATGATGATGATGATGATGATGATGATGATGATCTCGGAGCCCTGAAATGTGTTTGGTGTCTCACGTGTCTTTATGATTTACATGTGCAGTTGCATCCAGCAGGTCCTCAGCAAGGTGCACATTTCCGTGTCGCTCGGCGAATGCAAAACTGAATCATCCCTCTGCACACACACTCAAACACACACACACACGCCATCCACTTGGAGGAGGGACAGCCACCGAATGCTCTGCATAGCCCAGTGTCAGACTGATTTGTTGCCCCCCCCCCTCCCACCACCCCTCCCCCCATCCATCCAGGAAGCGTGGAGTAAACAGGCTATTTTTAATCGGTTGCTTCCCTGAAGCAGCGACTCAGAGCTGCAAGGGGGTCCTTGTCGTCCTCGCACTTCTCGGTACTCCGCCGACTCGTGCGCTCGCCCGCTGGCTGGCTGTCCCCAGAATCATTGATTGGTTGCCAGCCACCTGTGTGGCCACCAGTGTGGCCAGTGTTGACTCAGTGGGGGCCGACCCTTTTAAAGGCCGAGTTCAGCGGCGGAAAACAAACACTGCACCAACGATCCGGGCCTCGGTGAAAGTCTGCTGCGATCAAATGCGTTTTCAGATCTGTGTTTTTTCCCCCTCCCAGACTCAAAGGGCAGCCAAACACCATGAGCCAGTTTTGTTTTGGATATAAAAATGTCCAAGTGTGGAGTCTGTGAACCCTTTGAATTCCAGGGTTTAATACAAGACGGTGGTGGGGGAAAAGAAAGTTTCCAAAGAGCCTTAAAGTTTTGCTCAATCCCAATTATGCAGCGCGTGGGTCAACGCAGGTGACTGCAGTGCAGTAAACTGGCCTTGGAGACCTGGGACCGGGTCTCCAGTACATCACAATTGCACGAGGTGTCCAAAAACTTTTCTCCACCGCTGGGTATTAATGACATCTCGTTGTATTGCTGCCAGTTTTTCACATGATGCTGGCCAGGTGTCAAACCCCTGCATTGCACTAAAAGCTTGTGAAGACAGAGAGCAAACAACAAAGTGCCAGTGGGTCAGGGGTTCTGGCCCACCTTGTGGCCAGTGTGGAAACGAGGTTACCTTGTACTTGGCACACGGAGCAGTCACATGGCAGCTTGAATATATAATTTGCCCGCGCAGGTTCATGTGTGAGTACTGGGAATGCAGCAGCATAGCAGAGTATTCCGTGACAGGCAGTGACCTCCGGGGCTGCAGCGTTCGCTGGAAGAGCCATAAAAACCATTTCCAGGAAAAGCAGATGTGGCGGCGGCGTTTTGGAGCCCGTCCCTTGAAAAGCAAGAGGACTTTCAGGGAAGAAAGTCGCCAGGGTGGGATTTTCTTTCACACAAAAAAAGAGAAAAACGGAGCAAAGCCGATACTCAACGTGTCAGAAATGATTAGACCTGCAAAATATTTTAATCTCTGTCTGTCCACAGTCCAGCCCCAGACTCCACACCTCACTGGCTGCGCCTCCGCCGACATGGTAACTTTCCGCTGCAGATGGAATGTCGGTGCTTCCCAGAGCGCCTCCGAGGCGGGAGACCTGCGCCTCTTCTTTAAGAACAAGTACGGCACGGATATTTGAATTCATTACCAAGGATACGCACGCTTGCAAAGGACATTGAGACAAATTGCAAAGAAGTCAATTTTTGGACACTCGCACAATTTCAGTTGGATAAAAATGATTCTATGGAAGCAACTGCTTTGTTTTACAGAGAGACAGAGCGACTCAAACATTGCATTAAAAATCCTGTTTAGAATTCCATTTCGTACCACTGATACAAATTAATGTTTAACCCGCGAGCCAACAAGACGGCCAGATTCATATATTGTCTTGCCAATCGTTAAATTCAACAGTCTCTGCTCCAATGCTCAAGTGCTAGCACGACTTAACGTTTGCCAAAAAATGTATTCAATAGAAAATGAATGTGAAACCACTGCAGGGTCCCATACACTCCCCCTACTGGCTGGACGGAGTGTCCTCACTACAGCGCCGACGCGCCTCACGAGTGCTTCTTCAACGAGAACCACACGACCGTGTGGACCACTTACACCATCCAGCTGCGCTCCAGCGACCAGGCCGTCCTCTACGACGAGAGCCACTTCCATGTTCAAGACATTGGTACGTTCGCTGACCACCACCTCACATTACAGGTCCAGTGGGTCATATTTGGCTCCATTTATGGCTTTTGTATTGGGAAAAGCCCATAAATACATACAGGAAATACCCGAGCAATGAGAATATCAAGTAAAAGATGAAAGCAACACATTCCAACAGCCATTCCACGCAAATTGACATCTCAAGCAGTTCCTTGTTGTATCTTTGCTGATTAAGATTTTCAGCTTATTAAAACCACAAACACATTTGAATTTGAGGTTTTTTTGATCAGCAAAATCCAAAGAAATAAAAACTTGAAATATATTGATTTGCATTTTATTCCTTCATATAAAATTCACCTTTTAAGTCGAATTGCAGAAATACAACAACCTTTTCAGGATATTCTAATTTCCTGGGTGGTACCTGTAGTCTAGTCTGGCTCATCAATGCCTTGCTTTCTGTTATTTGCTGCCATCTGGTGTCTTTAAGATGTTAAACACTGGCAAATGTTTCTCAACAACATTCAGTTTGTTAATGGAAGAGCAACCTTCCTCTGTTGCAGTGCGACCAGACCCTCCAGTGAACCTCAACTGGATGCTGCTGAATGTGAGCTTGACCAGCAGTTACTTTGACGCCATGCTGAACTGGGTGCCGCCTCACTCTGCAGACGTGAAGATGGGCTGGTTGACGCTTCAGTACCAAGTCCAGTATCGGGACAACAGCACTGACAAGTGGACGGTGGTGGGTATTTCAAGTTTGTTTCAGGGTTTCATGAACAGCACGCTGTGGTCGTCAGTAACAATCACTGGATCACTGCGGCACCGCTTGTAACGGTCAAATCCTGTTTCCACCCCCACAGTTGGAGCCTGTGCAGTCGACCCACTGCTCGCTGTACGGACTTCAAACAAACGTCATGCATGAAGTTCGGGTTCGATGCAAAATGCTCGGCGGGAAAGAGTTTGGAGAATTCAGCGACTCTGTGTTCATCCACATTCCTTCCAAAGGTAAACACCTGCCGCAGGAAGCTGCTCTCTCACTCTCAACCTCGGCAGGCTGCAGCCGTGTGACCTCGGCTACTGGAGGACGCCACTTCATAAGAACAGGAAGAAGACTGCTTCTAACTCCTTGCACTGTCAGTTGCTTCAATCATTGTGTTGGGAAAAAAAAATCCTTTAGTTTGATTCTTCTGTTACGTTTACAATCGACCACATTTGCATTTAGATTGGTACACTTATTTATTTGTACGTCACAAAACCTACACTTACTATGCTTACTTATACAAAGTACATTTGCCTCCATAGATGTGATTGAAATAAGGTGACTGTGGTCAGGTGCAACTGAAGGATGCTGCAGAATGCTCAAAAGCACCTGGTTGGAATAGTCAGTTAAGAGGCCCATTGCACTGGGATGGTGATTGGGTACCGCTGTGGCCTCCCGACTTTCATGCAAAAATGAAATTATTGCTTCATAAAATCACTTTAAGTTAGTTTGCAAGGTTGTTTTTTTTTAATCTAAATGTACAGACATGAATCTGTTTTTTCTGTGGTTGCCCATATGAGACTGGTCTAGATAAAACCCAGCAATGCATGTGTACAGTTCAACATATGTGCCCGTGTGTGCTTCTCCTCAGCTTCGCACTTTCCCACTGTGGCCTTGCTGGTCTTCGGCTCGTTGTGTTTCGTGGTCATTCTGGCTCTGGTCGTCATATCGCAGCAGGCAAAGTGAGTATTTGACAGTCACTGCAGCTATGCACGCGCGACTGCGCAGTGACATCAACACACGCGTGCAGGATGCATGACTCTGCAGTGCTGTCTGTAATGTGTGTACTTTTGTCTGACTTGTTTCTTTATTTCTCTCCCTCAGGTTGATGTTCATTCTGCTGCCTCCTGTTCCTGGGCCTAAAATTAAAGGCATCGACTCAGACTTGCTGAAGGTACAACTCACACGTTTGTTTCGACAATGACGTCATTTCATCCAAAATAGTCAGTGTGACGTATTGAAAAGGTGACTGGTTGAGTTTCTGTCCTGACAGAAAGGGAAGCTGCGGGAGCTGACGTCCATCCTCTGCAGTCCGCCCGACCTGAGGCCGGAGCTGTACAACAGCGACCCCTGGGTGGAATTCATCGACCTGGACATCGAGGAGCAGTGCGACCGCCTGACCGACCTGGACACCGACTGCCTCATGCACCGCTCGCTGTCCTCCAACGGCGCCGCCCTGACCGTCGCCTTCAGAGACGACGACTCCGGACGGGCCAGCTGCTGCGACCCGGACCTCCCCAGCGACCCCGAGACGTCGCCGTTCCACCCGCTCATCCCCAACCAGAGCCTGAGCGGCGAGACCGCTCCAGTCCAGACCCCCGCTGCCGGGGAGCCCATGTACACCCAGGTGAGTGAGGTGAAGCCGTCGGGCAAAGTTCTGCTCACTCCGGAGGAGCAGAGCGAGCTGGAGGGAAGCCACGGCCGAGACGCTGCGCTGAAGAGGAAGGTGGAGGAGAAGGAGTTCCAGCTGGTGGTGCTCGACCCCCGAGGCGGAGATTACACCTCGGAGCTCGGCAAAACCAGCTCGGCATCGTCCGCAGGGGGCGCCGGTGAGCCACGCGAGGCCGGCGGAGGCTCCGGATCTTCTCCGCCCACCTTGCCCCAGGTGCCCCCTCCTGACCCGACTGCCGCCTACACCATGGTGGAGGCCGTGGACAGGCAGAACAGCCTCCTGCTGACGCCGAACTCCACGCCCGCTCCGCTGGTGATAACAGCCAAAACTCTTCCCACACCAACCGGCTACCTGACTCCTGATCTGCTGGGCAGCATCGCACCCTAACTGCTGACTGTGGGTGGCCTCCTTCAGCCGCCCAGGGCTTCTGTGTTGAACGGGAGTGCAAGTTGATAAGTCGCTGTTCGGGGGTCCTCGTCTACATACCGCAGAGGTGGTATCGGAGGCGGACCTGCCCACATGCCTCTCAGATGGTGCTCTGTGTCAAACGAGCGGCTCTCAAAGGGATTTAAAAAAAAGTTGATGGCATTTTCCTGTCTTGCTCACTACAAAATAATGCTTTTTAAAGTATAGCTGGAAAATGGAACGCAGATGGAAACCATAAAATGTCATATTACTCATACTTTATACAAATATATAATTTGTTTTTTATAAAATCAGGGTCATGAATATCATTTATTTTTCAGAGTACAGCTGTGTTGTAGCGCTCTGTTGAGAGTTTAGAGTTACGGTTGATGAGGGAGTTAATAGAAATAAATTGAAGTTTGCTCCTCTTCCCAGAGTCCTGCCACCCCTTCTAGCTGCTTCAATGTGTTTACGGATGGAACTCAGTCCAACGACCTTTTTAACGTGATGTTTGAGGAGTCACTGCTCATGACTTTAGTTTGAAAGTGAGTTTTTTCCCCACCTCCGTTTGGGCCAATGCCATTTTTCTGCCAGTATACAAGTGCCAGACAACATGAAGCATGAGCTAAACATGTTTAAATGACTGTGTCACTGAAAATCCAGTTCATGTATTTTATTTTGTTATTCTGTAATGTGAAAAGTAGAAATTTGTTATTGTGTAAATGCAAAAGAAAATGTTACAGCATTTTTTGTTTACAATGCATTTGATGCCACTCGGTGATTTGGGCCATCATGCCATCATCATTGTGTTAATAAGCTATCACAAATTGAAATAGATAATACAAAATACAAAAAAAATAAAATTATTTTGTCTGTCATGGTTCTTTCCACGTTTCCCTTATTGCCGAGGGTCAGGGTTAGGGTACTAGGGTAGGTGCTGAGAAGTCTGTGAAATCCAGCATAATTCAAGGTGTCAACTGTGCATACATTATAGTTGACCTCACTTTTAAATGGAAATTTGGATCCTAACAATTTGTAAAATAAAATAACACACCTGCCTGAATAAAGCAGTTGAATGACTGCTTAGTGCTTACTCTCCCTATAGGGTTCTGGCTTATAGATCGCTATAGTGGGGTTTACGTGTGTCACTGTTAAAGTCAGTATTAGGTCTTATTATTAAATGTAAAAACGAACGAGGGTCGTCTGGAGATGAATGAGCTTTAATAGCATAAGCCCTGGTCACGTTACAGCTGGCAAAAACAGACTAGCTTGTCGATGAGAGCTGAACTTCAACTCTCGGCCCAAATCCCGCAGCTCATATTGAATCCTATGCCTAGAGCTCCCCCTAGTGGACCGCTCCGGAACCACACTATTGAGCTTAAGCAAATGCGTAACGGTAATTAAAACGATTTGTCAGTTCAGATCAACTACATTACCCATAACAGCCACTGCAGTACCACTTTTCTCCATCCGTCGGTCGTCTTCAGGCTCGTACAATGACAAAGTCAAACGGCGTAAACCTCGACTCCTTCATGGAGAACTTTATTCAACTAGAACAGGTACAGTACGTTGGCTGTTGTTAGCTAGCTGGCTTAGCATAACCAATGTCTCTAGCATCATCATCATCATCATCATCATCATCATCATCATCATCATCATCATCTTAATCACACAGACAATGGCAGACGTGAACTACAGGAACAACATGTTGGAGGTGATGCTGGCAGACGCCAATAGACTCCTAAAATATAACATGGCCAAGGGGAAAAGTCTTGTTGAGGGTAGGTTATTATTATTATTATTATTATTATTATTATTATTATTATTATTATTATTATTATTATTATTATTGTTATTATTATTACATTACATTATGAATGTCTATAGAAACAAACAGCAATGTGTTGCAGAGAGAGATGGCCTCCTTGTCACTGTGGACAAACTCCAGCAGTCTCTGCAGGAGCAGTGTCACCTCAGAGGTATTTGGACATGACAAAATAAATAAATAAATGAAAATGCACTCTTATGTTTCCTAAAACATAAAAGTCAGGAAAAATCTTCTGGAGACCATCTGTAGAGTGGTTTTTGTCCCTGTTGCCGTAAGTATGTTTTAAATAATACATCAGTTTCTGATATGACCATTTTTAAACGTTTGATTGCAGTACAGAACGAGAAGCTAAATAAGAATTTGCTGCACTTGAAACAACAGAATGAGCAAGCAACAAAGGTAAGACACAGCGGGAGTTTGAGAAACTTTGTGCAGTGGATGAGTAGCTTTTATTTAGACTGACAAGCATGACTACAAACTAACAGGGATTAAACAAAAAATAAAAAAATAAATAACCAAATAATAAACAAACAAACAAATAAATAAAATATTCTGCATGGACTTTGTGCCCCTGGTAGGACCGAGATGCCCACATTCGGCGTCTGGTCGATGAATCGAAAGCTGAAGAAGAGAGACAGCAGAGGGAGCTAGAGAGCTTGAGACAGCAGTGCAGGAAAGAGCTGCAGGACCTTCACAGGGAAGGCTTGAACCAACGTATGACCTCACTTCACATTCAAATAAAACACTAACAATGTACTGCTGTTTAATCACGTAGTTTACTCTAGATTTCACACTGAAAATATTCATATGACTTTTCAAAAAATACATTGCTAGTTATAGATGCATCTCAGGCAAAATGCCGATAACTTTATGAACATACTGTGGATTTGTCAATCATAACCTCACACTTAAAGTTTTGTGTGACAATGAATTCAAAATTTGAATTTGCAACAGTGGAGGCGAAAGATCTGGAGGTGAAAATGCTGCTGGAGGCAAAAGATTGGGACCTGGAGGAGATGAAGAAGAGGCTGAAGGACCAGGAGAAGGAGAAGCAAAGTCAACTCCTGAAGATACAGATGGAGGTAAGATGTGTCGATATTTATGATATTCTGATACTTTAAACGAGCTCCAGTGGCAGAACTCATACTGTACACGGTGCTTTGGATCAGCAGATGTTAATAACGAACCACTGTGAATCCCAGTTCTGGAGAGTTCAGCCGTGAGGTCGCGCAGCCTCTCCTTCTGCTTCTGTGTGACTTGGTGGTCTTCTCTCTCCGCATGCTTTGGCAGTTTGGTGCCAAGTTAGCCAGAGTTCAGAGTTCAGCTCAGCGGGGCCAACAGCTGCAGCAACAAGGCGGCCCCAGCCTGCTCCCGCAGAGCGTCTACAAGAAGGTGAGCTCAGCTGCTGCACCGTGGCCACAACCAGGCCTGCCTGCCACCACAACTCACAAGGAGGTGGAGGAGGTGAAGCCTTTAAGTGATCAGCGGGTGCTTGACACGGTTCTGCTGAGGGTTTAAGACTTTAAATTTCACCTGAATATATACGTATGTATATATATATGTGTATATATATATATGTATATGTATATATATGTGTATATATACAGGTACTACCCGAAAAATGAGAATATCAAGTAAAAGTTGTTTTATTTAGGTAATTTAACATAAAAGATGAAAGCAACAAATTTTATTGAGCCATTACACGCAAATTGACATCTCAAGCAGTTCCTTGTTGTCACTTTGCTGATTAAGATTTCCAGCTTATTAAAACCACAAAGCCACAAACTCAGACAATTATTATAAAATTTGAGGTTGTTTTTTTTTTTAAGCTGCAAGACCTGATCAGCAAAATCCAAAGAAATAAAAACTTGAAATATGTTGATTTGCATATTATTCCTTTATATAATATGTCACATTCACCTTTTAAGTTGAATTGCAGAAATACAACAACCTTTTCAGGACATTCTAGTTTTTCTGGGCAGTAGGTGTAATCATATGACAACCTTTCACTTAATTAAAAGTAGCTCGAGGGTACCAGTGATGTAAGACATGCTTTTTGCAGCATGAATTATAAATGTACATATATCATATATTAATACTTATATACATGAATTGTTTCTATTGTCCTATACATGATACCCTGATCTATTGGCTCTTCAGAGTGCATAAGATTGTTCTTGGAAAGAGCCTAGACATTAATCTCACACTGGTTGCTTAGTGTCGACACACCGCTTAGATGTTTGTGTTTGTTTGTGTGTGTGCGTGTGTGTGTGTGTGTGTGTGTGTGTGTGTGTGTGTGTGTGTGTGTGTGTGTGTGTGTGTGTGTGTGTGAATGTTGCACCAAAACATGGCAGAAAGTGAACCACTTTAATGGAAATGTGCATATCATGTTTTTCCTGCAGAGTTAAGCAGATTTGATTGGTGTTGACTTTGCATTGCATCATCGCCAGCAGGCTGACAGCACTCAGTAACAGATCAGCTGTAGGACTTTTGCCCGTCTAAACTGCTTAAAAGCAAACGGTAGCTTCAAGGGAACTCCTTGGAAAGTGGACGAGCCTGGCGTGCGTTTGACCTTTTCAAACACGGCTCAAGTCGCCTTTCATTCTTTCCTCTTACTTTCAAGATTCTCCAACCGACAAAATGCAGATGAGTTGCAGCTCGTTGTCAGCGCTGCCGTGCAGCCCCGGCCGCTCTGTTGCGTGTCCTCCTTTGTCTCCCTGTGCCTAAGTTGGATTAACGGCGTGTGTGCGTCCTCAGAAGCTGCACTTCTTCCAGGAGGAGAAGAACAAGGAGATTGAGGCCCTGCGTCAGCGAATCAAAGAGCTGGAAGAGGGCCAGCGGGCTTGCAGTGTCAGCGACGGCCGTCTGAAGAGGAGGAAGATCTGAGTGTTTCTCAGAACCTTGAGGCGGGGGGTGGGGGGTGGGGGGGTTGTGGGGGGTGCGTGGGAGGGGGGCTTAGAAGTTCCTGTTGGTTCACACTTGGTTAGAAGTTCCTGGACGTGTTGTGAAGATTCAGCTTTGTTTGGTGGAGTCGTGCGTCTGCTGTATCACTGCTGTGCCTGGCAGGTCGCTGGTGCACACACACACACACACACACACACACACACACACACTCTACTCCTATCTAAGGCTATAATCCAATCAGACTCTTGAATGGGAGCAAGGAGGGAGGGGGCGGGGAGGGAGAGGAGGAGGAATTGATTCCATTCATTAAATGAAGGTCACTGATGTTTTCCCCCGTGTTGTTTCCTCACTGTGAAAAAGTCTTGTTTGCTTTGTTCAGGTGATCATTAAAAAAAAATGAGTTCTTGGATTTGTGGAGCATAAAGCCAGACTTCCTCTGTGATGCTGTTCTGCAAGGGACCTTCATTTTATTCACGGCGTACGCACGTAAATGGTGCATGTGGCTGTGTTGTAGTCCAGACGGCCCCAACCCAGACCAAGACCTTATCCAGACCTGAGAGGATCGAGACCAAGACCAGACCAAGACTTTATAAATCAGAGAAATAACAACAACACAGAAAAAAAATGACCAGTATCTTTTTAAATTCCAAAACATTTTGCTGCTTTGCCAACTATGTTGAACCATTTTCAAAAACAACGACTTTGCTTCATAAAATTAAAAAAAATAACTGAACTAGGAATAAGAGGGCAGGGTGTCACTCTGAGTGTCACCAACGGAGGGTAAAACAGCAGCGGCTGGATTCTTTTCTGTTATTATCGTGTTATTACAGTGTTGGCTGAGTCTCCACTGGTCTGGGTGAAAAATCCCCAGTCCGTCCAGTCCCAGACTGAGACCAGACCCGGTGAAAATGCCTCAGAGTCCGAGGCGAGACCTATCAAAAGTGGTCTGGAGACCAAGACCGACCTCCGGTAGTCCAACACCAGCATAGGAGATGTTTTGGATGCTCAGCTGGTAAGCAGCTGGTGCCACCACGGCTGCTCAAGGTCTCACTGACGCTGAGACTCCTTGTCTGCGACGCCGCTGACCTCTGACTCCAAGTGTCCCCACCGCCGCTGCTCACAGGGACGACACACCTGATTGTAGGACACTGCCGCCTGCAAAGCCAGTGTTGTAATCTCTTTATCTACGCTGCTCAGCCGCCGAGTGCAGGGGCGCTAATCTCCACTGGAACATTGGTTAATGAGGTTGCATAACGCTGTCCACCGAGCCTTGCCGTCAACCTTGCTAGCAAGAGTACACGGCTCCCTCGTGTCTCTCCATGAAAGCAGCAAAACCAGGTTTTAGCTTCCAATCAGCAGCCGGTGAAATGAAGCAGACGCACTTCTTCACGGCGGGCCAGCAGAACCAGGCCTCCTCTTGGCCTGGTTCTGCTGGTTAGCTGTTTGAAGGGATTAGGACAGGCCTAAATTGCGACGAGATTACGCTTCATGACACCACCTGAGCCAGGAGACACAGGGAGATGATCTTTGAGAGGGGGCGTGGCCAGGGAAACCTGTACACTTTCCACCGGGCTGATGGCTCAAGTGCATGTGTGTCCTCATCTTCCTCCTCCTCCTCCTCCTCCTCCTCCTCCGGCTACTCCTCCTTGGCCACCCCTCTCTGTTCAGTCTGTGGAGGAGGACGTGGAAGGTGCAGGACGCTCTCTTGGACGGCCTTCAGTTCAGGTTGCGTCAGGACGATGGGGAGACAGCAGTGAGGTTTGCGGCTCCTGGCTGGGCCAGAAGAGTCCCTGGATGGGTCGCAAGCCCGCGTTCTGATGCCGAGCGGCGAACTGGACACTTGGTAAGAGCGCAGAACTCCTCAGCTTTCTTCCTCTTGATCAGTCATTGAATTGAAATCAGCATAAAAAAGGTGGACAGAATGTTGCATTATATGCAAAAGAAGAAAAAAAATACTGTTTAAGATGTTAGTGGATTTGTTGACTGTTTTTATTGGTTATGTTTGTTTTATTGTTTGTGGGTTTTTTTTTTAGTCTGCTTTGCATTGCAATATAAAATGTATTGGACAATATATTTTTGCAGCAAAGCACTGCACCGAGTGATTGCATGAGTTTTATGTGGTAAAGAAAAAAAATGCACCCAATGCAAAATAATGTTGCACTGGTCACACACTGAGCCGCTTGCACAGACTCACAAAGACTTCAAATAAATAACACGTTAAAGTTGCAACACAACAAGTGGCTGGGGCTGACGTTCCGAGACAGGAGCAACAGAGGCAGCCGTGATTGGCTGAAACGTCGGGGTGACGTATGTAAACAAACTTCTAGGTAATTGTATTGAGGCCACCTGATTGAGTTCATCCTTATTTGTCCTACTAAAAACCTAAATAGCAGTTAGCCTGATAGGGCTGTTGATTATTTCTCATGCCAGTCCACCCTGTTGAGTTCATTCTTATTATTTAGACACAAAAAAGATGATAAAAAGCCAGTGCGGCGGTTACCATGACATCATCATGTGAAAGGTGACATTTTCAAAGTGAAGTTTTTTTCTTCACCATCTCAGGGCAATAGCCTCAAGAGAAACAACTCTGTGTTCCTACGCCATCTGTACATTACAATGTCAACTCTACCTTATTTCCAGCCCACTGGAGAAAATGCCCGGGAGCCAGTACCAGGTGTCGAGCGCCAGGATCCACCACAGCGTCTACAGCCTGACCGACAACTCGGACGTCGGCCCCGAGGACGAGGAGGCCGTCGAGCCGCTGCGTCTCAGCCCCCTGCAGAAGCTGACCACCGCCATGTGCAAGGACGAGGGCACCATCAAGGATCTCATCATCGGTCGCAGGGTGGGCTTCTACAAGGTCCGCGGGGAGATCGGCTGCGGGACCTTCTCCCGGGTCAAGCTGGCTTTCCACGCTCTGACGAAGGGTAAGACGTCTTCCACACTGACGCAGGGACAGAAAGTGAAGGCAGTTTCAGACTGGACGCTGTTGGAAGCTAAATAACCTTATTTACATACTAAGGCTCATGATGAACCCTGTCGTCATGATGTCCTACCTGTAGACAAGGTGGCCCTGAAGATCCTGGACAAGACCCGGCTTGACTCCCAGGCCCAGCGTCTGCTCTCCAGGGAGATCACCAGCATGGAGTACCTGCGCCACCCCAACGTCATCCACCTGTACGAGGTGGTGGAGACGCCGAGCCGCCTCTACCTGGTGCTGGAGTACGCTGGAGGAGGAGACCTGCACAACAAGATCTGCTGCGAGGGGAAGCTGTCCGACAACAACAGCAAGATCACCTTCTCACAGATCCTCTCCGCCATCAAATACATGGTAAGATATGCGGAAATGTCTCAGAACCAGCCATATATATGGTGTGTGTGCTCGTGCATATATAAATGCAATTCAACAAAAACACCTAAAACTTGAATATGTTTAAGAATGCATTCTGAAATGTCTGGCATGGGAGCTCTAGGGTTACGCTTAAGGCTGAAATTAGGGTTAGGGTTTCGGGGTTCCTCAACTACTAGAAGTCCCAAATTTGGTGTGGGTGCTTCTTGAGGGATCCTGATGACAAAGCAAGTGGCCCCACGTCTCTAGGACAAAGTTGAAATTTCACCCCATAGACTTGCATTGAATTAGGGTTAGCGATAAGCCTGAAACTAGGGTTAGGGTTAGGGTTAGCTGAAATTAGGGTTAGGGTTTCGGGGTTCCTCAACTACTAGAAGCCCCAAATTTGGCGTGGGCGCTTCTTGGGGGCTCCTGATGAAAAAGCAAGTGGCCCCATGTCTCTAGGACAAAGTTGAAATTTCACCCCATAGACTTGCATTGAATTAGGGTTAATGATAAGCCTGAAACTAGGGTTAGGGTTTTGTGGTTCCTCAACTACTAGAAGTCCCAAATTTAGCGTGGGCGCTTCTTGGGGGCTCCTGATGAAAAAGCAAGTGGCCCCACGTCTCTAGGACAAAGTTGAAATTTCACCCCATAGACTTACATTGAACTAGGGTTAACGATAAGCCTGAAACTAGGGTTAGGGTTAGGGTTAGCTGAAATTAGGGTTAGGGTTTCAGGGTTCCTCAACTACTAGAAGCCCCAAATTTGGCGTGGGCGCTTCTTGGGGGCTCCTGATGAAAAAGCAAGTGGCCCCATGTCTCTAGGACAAAGTTGAAATTTCACCCCATAGACTTGCATTGAATTGGGGTTAATGATAAGCCTGAAACTAGGGTTAGGATTTCGTGGTTCCTCAACTACTAGAAGTCCCAAATTTGGCGTGGGCGCTTCTTGGGGGCTCCTGATGAAAAAGCAAGTGGCCCCACGTCTCTAGGACAAAGTTGAAATTTCACCCCATAGACTTGCATTGAATTAGGGTTAGCGATAAGCCTGAAACTAGGGTTAGGGTTAGGGTTAGCTGAAATTAGGGTTAGGGTTTCGGGGTTCCTCAACTACTAGAAGCCCCAAATTTGGCGTGGGCGCTTCTTGGGGGCTCCTGATGAAAAAGCAAGTGGCCCCATGTCTCTAGGACAAAGTTGAAATTTCACCCCATAGACTTGCATTGAATTGGGGTTAATGATAAGCCTGAAACTAGGGTTAGGGTTTCGTGGTTCCTCAACTACTAGAAGTCCCAAATTTAGCGTGGGCGCTTCTTGGGGGCTCCTGATGAAAAAGCAAGTGGCCCCACGTCTCTAGGACAAAGTTGAAATTTCACCCCATAGACTTGCATTGAATTAGGGTTAGCGATAAGCCTGAAACTAGGGTTAGGGTTAGGGTTAGCTGAAATTAGGGTTAGGATATCAGGGTTCCTCAACTACTAGAAGCCCCAAATTTGGCGTGGGCGCTTCTTAGGGGCTCCTGATGAAAAAGCAAGTGGCCCCGTGTCTCTAGGACAAAGTTGAAATTTCACCCCATAGACTTGCATTGAATTAGGGTTAACGATAAGCCTGAAACTAGGGTTAGGGTTAGGGTTAGGGTTTTGGGGTTCCTCAACTACTAGAAGTCCCAAATTTGGCGTGGGCGCTTCTTAGGGGCTCCTGATGAAAAAGCAAGTGGCCCCATGTCTCTAGGACAAAGTTGACTTTTGACCCCCATAGATTTGCATGGCATTAGGGTTAGCGTTAAGGCTAAAATTAGAGTTAGGGTTTTGGTTTTCCTCACGCGCTAGACACCCCTGACTTTTCTCGTCTCCCTCCCTCCCTGCTGCCGCAGCACAACCTCAACATCATCCACCGCGACCTGAAGGCCGAGAACGTGCTGTTCACCAGCAGCGGCTGCGTGAAGGTGGCCGACTTTGGCTTCAGCACGCGAGTGTCCAACCGCAGCGACGTGCTGGACACCTTCTGCGGCTCTCCGCCGTACGCCGCCCCTGAGCTCTTCAGGGACGAGTGCTACCTGGGGCCCCCCGTGGACGTGTGGGCCATGGGGGTGCTGCTGTTCTTCATGGTGACCGGGACCATGCCTTTCCGCGCAGAGACCATGGGGAAGCTGCGGCGCAGCATCATGGAGGGCTCCTACGCCATCCCGCCCTGGGTGCCCGGACCCTGCCAGCGCCTCCTCAGGGGCATCCTGAAGCCGGCGGCCACCGAGCGCTACGCCGTCGACCAGATGATGGGCTGCGACTGGCTGCTGCCCGTCGAGTTCCCGTGGTCGTTTGCGCCCGAGGAGTCCGCCGGATCCCTGCGCAGCCTGCTGGAGTCGGAGCAGACGCACCACGAGTACGAGGAGGAGGAGGAGGAGGTGGAGGAGGAGGTGAGGAGCTGCCTGGAGGAGCTGGGCTTCACCGCCGAGCACCTGCGCAACAACCAGCTCAAAGACTGCCGCAGTCCCGTCACCGGCGTCTACCGCATCCTGCTGCACCAGGTCCACAAGAGGAGGGGCTGCGACTGCCTGCCGGTGGTCCGCGGGATGGTCCGAGACCCCAAGAGGGAGGGGCTGCGGGCCTACAGGGGACTCAGACACACCTCCAAACTCTGCGTGCTCTCCTAGAATCACCGCTGCTCAGCTTTTCTACAGACATTCTTTTATACCAGCTTGGAATTATTCTTTTATTTTATTGATCTTTATTTACACAGGTTGAAAAGCTCATTGAGACACAGGGTCTCATTTCCTAGAGAAACCTGTTTTATTGGGGGGGTGAAGAGTGAAGACGCCCTGTACATTGCAACACTAAATAGGTGCAGGACCAGGAAATGTTTTTGTTTTGTTTGTTTGTTTGTTTTGCTAATGAATGATTTGGAAAGTGACCTGTAGTTTTGAAATGAGTAAATCCATTTGCAAAATATATCTTTTGATACAATTAATGCAGATTTCTGATGTAGCTAAGGTATTTGTGAAAGTGCCTGACTAAATAAAAAAGTAGTGAATCTGATCATTTTTTCTTTCTTTTTTTATAGCCGTATGATTTATAGAGGCTGAAGTGTAATTATTTTTTCAAGACAATGTACTTTTTGAACAAAATCTCATTAATAAATACATTTTGTATTTATTCATTGATGTGTTATCGTTTTCATATTTTCATTTTCGTGTGATTGCGTTGTATTGTCTTGCTGCATTGACTTTCTTGACCTTCTCTTTAAAAGCCACTGAGCCAACCTGCCTGCTCTGCTGACTGAGGCCTGCGGAGGCCACACAGTGCAACACAACGTGTTTCATGTCCAGTTTGGACAAAAAAAATATTCTTAGCTGTTGTAATTCAATTACAATTGATTCTAATGATATAAAGAATATAAAAGAATTCAGTTACATTTAATTCCATCAGAATTTGAAAAGAAGGAAGGGGGAGCTAGCCAGCTGCTAGCTCCACTTACCTGTTTGCTGCTTCCTGTTGATCCAGTTGATGGAAATTGTTGATCCAGTCGGAAATTTGAAATGCTCGGAAATTCGACGTACGCAACGCAACGCAAGTTTTTGTTGGTTTGTTTTGGTTTTTGGGGTTTGGTGGTTTTTGGTTGTTTTAGACACACACACACACACACACCGACACACAACTTCAACACCAGACCGTCTTCAGCGCTGAACAGCAGAGAAGGAAAAGGGCCTGAGTGCTTCACTCCACACACAAACTGCTTCCCAAATAACCACAACAAAAACATTCTTCAACCTTGTTGCTTGGATTTAGTTCTAATCCTCTCTTTTCAAATGTTGCCACCAATTCCATTGCTTGTATATATAAAGTCAATTTACATCACATCTTCACCAGCACAAGGCGTTTAGCTCAGTTGGTTGGACTCTTGACTCTGGTGCAGAAGACAGGGGTTCGAATCCCGGCTGTTCCCAGGTTGCTAAGTTGTCTACCGTTTGTTTTGAGTTGTGTATAAATAACGTTATTATTCACATCTGCAGTCTTCAGGCTAACAAGCTGTTTAGCTCAGCAGGTTTAACCTTTGACTGAGGTTTTGGAGACGTGGGTTTAAATCCTAGTGGGAAGCACTTCATCCCACTGGGAAGGTTCGCCAATAGCTACTTGATTTTGTGTAAATATAAATGTGCTTTCACTCCTCTAAAGTACCCACCCACAAAGGCTACATACCTCTAGTGTGAACACCAGGATTTGAACCCTAGTTTTTGTGTAAGAATAGCTCCATATCAAGAAAACACTAGAATGAATTATATGAAACAAAGTGAAAGTCTCCACACTTTTACTTTGAAACCACATTTTGAAAAAAAGAGGTTTCGAAGTAAATGTACAAATCAGGAAGTGAACCTGCATTGTTGAGGTGTGTGTATGTCAAAGTTTAGAAAGTGTGCAATCAAAATATGTCCAAGACTTTGTCATGTTTGTGTTGTGCCGGCGTCTCAGAGGAGTTTAAAAAAAACAACAGCAACACAACACACCACACCACAACACAACAAAACAGCTGGAGGGGAATCGAACGCACGACCCGGTGCACCACAGACCTGCGCGCAGCAGCCTGAGCTAACTGTCCTGATGACAGGGTGCATGATTTTCTTGACCTCCTCTAATAGAATGAATGAATTGCTTTGTTTGTATATATAAAGTCAATTTACATCACACCTTCACCAGCAGAAGGAGTTTAGCTCAGTTGGTTGGACTCTGGACTCTGGTGCAGAAGACCTGGGTTCGAATCCCAGCTATTCCCAGGATGCTAAGCTGTCTATGATTTATTTTGAGTTGTGTATAAATATTGATTATTATTATTAACAGTCATGGTCTTTTTTTTTTCTCCAGATAGCTACTGAAGACATCAAATACATGAGCAAGATATATGGAATTATGCAGCAAAGATAGACAGGTTCAATAACTCTAAATATGCTTTTCATGATGGTGGCTATTTTGAAAAAAATTCAAATATAAAAGATGTTTTACTTTTATGGTTTCCTCCATAATTCCACGTGTGTTCATACGTCGTCTTGATGCCTTCAGTGAGAAACTGCAGTGCCAACAGTCATGAGAATGAAAGAAAAGACTTTACAGTCACGGTTTGGTGAGTGCAAACTGTTGACTGCGAGTGTCAGTCAGCCGGGAACCTGATGCGTCACGCTGACTTCACTGTTGCAGACGGCGCAGTGGAGAGCAGGTGGCGCTGCTGCACCCAAACACACGTGATGTGGCTCCCATTGTGTCCCGTTTAGCCAAGTTTCAATGAGTGCGTGCCGCTAAAGAATAGCGGCAGCGACAGCAGCTGGCGGGACAGCAGATGATATTCAGGAGGAGGAGAGAGCCTCTTCGACCGGCCCAAACCGGTCCTGACAACCCAATCACGCCCCCCCCCCACACCCCTCCTCCTTTCTATGAAGAGTGACTCCTCCCACTCCTACCAGGGCTGCCACCTCCCCCCCCCCCCACCTGCGCAACGCAGCAGATGGTGCGGCGTGGCGGCCGAGACATCTGCAGGCCCAGACAATGGGCTCAGTGTGCGGACCGCTGGAGCTGACAGGGGCCCCCGAGCCAGCTATTGTGCACCGCGCCGCACACGCCATACACATGCAGATGAGGTCTGCTGAGGAGGAGGGTGGGTCGGGGGGTGGGGATGGGGGGGTCGTGGGGGAGGGGGGGGGGGTAGGTCGGGCTGGGGTGCGTCAGCTTTTGCGCCTCCGCATGCAAATCTGCTGAGTCTGAAACTTTTGTTTAGATTCACTGACAGCTGCCCTACCGCCCCCCACCACTCCCCCCTCACCTCCCCTCCCCCGACCATCTCCGTCCAACCCCTCAGCACCAAAACACAGACACACGCAAGCACAATCATGCATGGCCCAAAGTATTGCAAGAGAAAGTGAAGAAATCACAAAGAAAAATCAGTTTCTTTTGTGTTTTTTTTATTCAATATTCTCTACTTGTAGCTTCCAACCACTTCTGGAGTCTTTATGACAGAATTCATATTGTTTCCATAACAATTCCAACAGGATCATATCTTTCTTTTTTTTTTCAAATACAATTTTTCTTTCAGCAGTACAAAAATCACATGCTTATAAAACAAATCTTAAATTTTGAGTTTAACTTAATTTTGTCAGTTTTCTAAAGTGAAACCTTTAGAGAACTGACTGTTTCTTTTCTTCTTTTTTTTTTAAAAACCTTTTTTAACATATTTTTTTTGTCATGTTTAAATTTCTAAAGTGAAACCTTTAGAGAATTAAGACAATTCTGGAAAGTGGGAAACATTCACGCTGACTGCAACCGTTGGCCTGGTGGCTCAGCGAGGAGGACACTCTGGAAAAAAAGTCCCTTTTTTCACGGAGGCCTCTGTCTCAGCACCGCTTCTTCTCCTGCTGCGCGTGCTTCGGGGTGCGACGTTTGCCCTGTGGGACCACAGTGGGACCACAGGACGCAGCGGTCGCTTCTCCTTCCTCTCCAAACCTCATCCGCACAAAGAATGAGGGTCGATGAGTCGCTCTCGTGGCATGCCTGACCTCGTTCACATAAAGAATGAGAGTCATCTTGGCATGGACGGGACGAGAGGCGACTGTTCACGACGACTGTGACGGGCCCGCCCGGGGCCCGGCGCCGTGCTGCCTGGACGGGAGTCCTCCTCAGGAGGATCCACCAGGGATGAGCAGAAACAGGCTCGTCCTGCGCAATCAGGACGAGGATTTCCTGGTAAAGAAGCTTGGCAGCATCTGGTCAGCAGAGGGAGACGCCCGCTCCCGGATCAGCGCTCGGGGAGGCTGATCTCGGGGACCCAGTCGTTCAGGCGCCGGCTCTCCTCGCAGAACAGGTGCAGCTTCTCCAGAGCGGGATCCTCGAAGGAGCCTTCAGAGGGGTTCTGTTGGGGGGGGGGGGGGAACCAGGAGAGACGGAGGGTCAGTCACAGCCACAAGACAGCTACAGAACAACTCTTGGAACCACCTTGCAGTCATGTGAGTGAGTGAGTGAGTGAGTGAGTGAGCGCCCCCTACCGTGATGAGGACGCAGTGAGCGTCGTCCAGCTGGCCAGCCTTGTCGCCCACGATCTCCACCAGGCGCTGCATGTCGCTCACTCGCACGATGCTGATGTCGTTGTCGAAGCAGAAGGACTGGATGAGGGTGAAGTGGATCTGCAGAGCCACGTCGCACTCAAACTCCTCGTCCGTGGCCAGCACGCAGAAAGACACGCTGTCAGGGTCACTGCGGGACAGGAAGGGAATAAAAAAAAACAAAAGAACAACTTAGTTTCTCACATCGCAGGACATTCCAGGCAACTTTCAGTGAAACAAACAAACAAACAAACAAACATTTTAAATGACTTTACTGCAACCGAGACGTTCGGATACTTACAGGTTCATAACTTTTGCGCACTCGTAGACTCCGACGGTGAGGGAGTCGTTGTCTTTGGCGGACACCAGCACCTCCTCCAGGGCTTTGCCGGTGCACTGGGCGCGCTCGGTGGGCTTCTGGATGACGACCTCCTCGAAAGTCATGATGAAGACGGTGAAGATATTCCTCAACGGCAGCAGCAACAAGAAGGCTCAGAGAGTTGGTTTGCTCGACGGGAGTAAATCCGAGAGTGGAGCAGGAGTGCCTGTCCGCCGCCGGAGCTCCTCCTCTTATACCCTGCAGCTCGTGCGGCCCAATGAAAGCGCCGCGCTCTGATTGGCCGACGCTGAATGGTGTATTGGTATGATAATGCTATTGTGTGAACACCCCCCACCTCTCCCCTCCTCCTCTCCCCGGGCTCGTGGCAGATTGATGGGGGGTCATCGGGCCACGCACGCAGCAGATCCACAGCTCCAAAAAAAACAAAAAAAAAAAAACCTCCATTGAAGAGAGAAGTTCGATCACTTTAATGCGGCACTTTTTTATTTTGCATGATCTCGAAAACCGCAGCAGGATATCGAGCCTTTTTGCCTTTTGCAGCATTCAGCCTTTTTGCATCGCGCGCAACCTTGCACGCAAAACCCGAATCATCAAAGGCAACTGAAGATTGACGGGGGAAAACAAAACAAAACCCAATGTTGCACCGAAGTCGAACTTGACGAACAGGGTTTTCCTAGTTTAATCTCACACAACACAGTCTCTGCTTATCTGATGACAGAAATATAATAATAGTTTGTGTTGAGTTTTATCCGCCTTCTTGCTGACATGAGCGCAGAAACGCAGCAGCAGCAGGACGGAGAAAGTTGCAGCCCCCCCCCCCCCCACCACACACACACACACACACACACAGCCCCCTCCCCACAGAGAGGGCAGGTGGGTGATGGTGCCATCTGTAGACTGGAGAGGCTGCCCATAAAAAAAAAAAAAAAAAACGGCCCCATTGTGCGCGCAGCAGCCCTCCATTGTCACACAGCAGCCATACAAATGCAAATGAGCAGCGCGTGCCAGAACGCCGTGCGTGCGTGCTGCGCAATCTGCACCCTTGTTGGCCCATGCAGACCACGTGGCTATCAGCTGCTGTCCACAAAGTGTTTCGCTCTCACTTTACTTTGCTTTGCTTTATTTTGGTCGAGTTGCTCTCAGCCGCGCTTATTGCGCAGCAGCGCAACATTTCCGACGTGTTGCGCTGCAATCAAGCGCGTCTTCAAACCCAACTTTGGCCGTGGCTCACTTTCAAGCATGACTGCACACTTTATGCGCGCGACTCTGACGTTCCGCAGCGCCGTGTACACTGCTCGACTGATGCCTTTCTTGCATTGAAAATAAAATACATATAAAAAAAAAAAAAATAAATAAAAATATATATATATATATATATATATATATATATATATATATATATATATATATATATATATATATATATATATATATATATATATATATAAAAATGTTTTACGAATAGAAAAGAGTTCCGCAGCTGACACTGTGCTCGTGCATTGTTTCTGCACGACATCTTGCGTGCTGCCACCGCTGCGTAAAGGTGGTGGTGGTGGTGGGTGGTGATTGATTCAGCGCTATTGTTTGCAGCCAGGACAGGACCCCCCACACACACACACACCTCCACTCCAGTTGAGGTCGACCCAGCCCGACCCCGGAGCGCGCCGCTCCATTGTTGACGAGTCTCCACATTCGACAGCCTGTTGTCTGAGTTTGGATTACATTTGAATGCATAAGAGGACGCAGCTTATGGTCCAAAACTTTCACAATGCTGGGTGGTGTCTCCCCGCAAACACGCCGCCGCTCATGCAAATGTATGTTAGTAGAAGAAGAAGAAGAAGAAGAAGAAGAAGAAGAAGAAGAAGAAGAAGAAAAGGAAGAAGAAGAAGTTTGCGCTGTAAACATGCAAGAACGCTTGCGAGCTTGTTTGGCGAAACAACAAAAGGCTCTTATCTGTGTGCATGGGTACGGAAGCCCATTGCTGCCACACTAGGAAGAAAAGCAGGGCTCGGCATCACGCCAAACGACAGGGATTATCAGGAAACCAGGCGATAGTTTCACGTTATAACGTGAGACTGATGTTTTTGTTTCTAGTGTGGCAGCAATGGGCTTCCGTACAGGTGGTGGGTGCACAAACACCGTAGTTGAAATTGCGCAGCTCGTGCGCAGCTCGTGCGTCTGTTTCTTCCAACCGAGCAGCAGTGAATCAGGAGGAGGAGGAGGTGGTGGTCCGATTTAGGCAGCGAGCTATTTTTAGGGGAGAGAAAAAAAAAAGGATCAGCTTGCATGACCACGGGGCAGGCGCGTGCAAATCGATATGGAGCCTTTGTTTGGAGGAGCAACATCTGCCGGGCTGAGCGCGGCCCCCCCGGCGGCCCGGCGGTGCGCGACAGGTGTCGCTGCTCCGAGCTGCTCCTGATGACCCGAGGCCAGGAGGAGGAGCAGGAGGAGGAGGAGGAGGAGGAGGGGAGGGAGGAGGAGGAGCCCGCAGCCTGCCTTTAGTCTGCAGCATAGAAAGTGTCCAAAGCGGAAAGATAAAATGAAATTTATGACGGTCGTTTTGCAGGCTGCGCACGCGGAAGTCCTCATTATTGGATCAGGGAGAAATTGTTTTGTTTTGTTTTTGCTTTTTAAACCTCCAACAGAAAAACAAAAAAACAACAACAAAAGCCTCGATCAGCACAAATTCCTTCATTTCACCTTGATTACGCTGCATGTTTTATTTTTAAAAAAATCATATTTATTAATTGTTTTTATCTTATTTTGTTATTGTCATAGTTTACTATTGATGGTGTTGTAAACATTGACACTGTTCTGTTGCTGCTGTAACAACGTGATTTCCCATTGGGGGATCAATAAAGTTTTATTCTATCCTATTCTTCAAAGACAAGGGGCATTGATGAGCATTACTTAGCATTCATTTTAAAACAGATTTGGTGTTTGTAGATAAAACAAAAACAAAAAACAAAATCACTTGTTATTATTTTATTTTTTCCACTGGATGAGCCACGGCACATTTTTTTTTACATTGAAAAAAATAAATAAATAAATAAATCCCATTATATAATATTATCATTTTTTCTATCATTATTTTAACCAATTGAGTGCAATTGGATAATTTTTCACTCACTGCTCATGTCAGACATGATCTCACGGTGCACTAGAGTGCCGCGGACCAGCGGTTGAGAAACACTGACGGTGGAGTCATTTCAGTGACTGTTGAAAGGTGTTTAGATGATGAGCCAGTCACGGCAGATTAAAAAAAAACAATACTGTGAAAAGCAGCGCCGCTCTCTCGAGATACCGCGAGATCTTGGCAGCGAGACTTTGCCAGCAGTCACAGCAGGTCCTGCTGCTGCTGCTGCTGCTGCTGCTGCTGCCTTCTTTTGTGCCCCCACGCGGCGGCGCGTCCCTCGAGGGACAGATGCGATCTAAGGAGAGCGATGCGGGCGCCCACGCGCCTCAAGTCTCCTCCGGCTTTACGCATGCAAAGCAGCGGCGCGTGCCGCCTGCCCTCCCCCCCCCTCCCCCTGTCGTCTACCGCGAAAAGTTAATGCGTGAATGGGTGAAAATTGGCCACGTGCGCTGAAAAAGTTCAGTGATGTCCACCCCCAGCGCGTGACCTCCGTTATTTCACGCGGGCTGCAGTTTGCTTATATTGGCCATAAACTAATAAAGCTCTGTTCTCGGTTCTGTCTGTTTTTGTTTCTGTGTCTGTGTGTTTTTATTATGCTTTTCTACCACGGCGCAACTTTTGTAGACAACTTATGGACCAGAGTGACTCGCTGCACATCTGGAGGCACACAGACTCAAATCACCCTTTAGTTCCGTTTTGTGAAGATGTTGCTCACATTGCAGGCCAGCCGTGTATTTTTCCACCTGAACAAGACGCTGCAACCCTTCCAGCGGTGCACCTCCTGCTGCTGCTGCTGCTGCACCTCCTGCTGCTGCTGCTGCACTCTTCTATGGCCACAGTCTTATCTCGCCTTCATCACGGAGCAGATCAGAGTCAGAAAACAACAGGCTGTTTACAGTATCAGTCTCCTGTAAAGAGGGAAAATAATGCCGCTGTGTGTTTTTATTTTGGTCAAACTCAAAGCCAACGTGTAACTTACAAACTATTGTCTGTCTAAAGACTGGAGATTTAGCAGAGATTGCACCGGCAGAGTCTTCAGCCAGTGGTGACCGGAGGCACGGAAAGTTACCAGGCAAGTGGAGCTGTTTTATAAGGGGAAAAAAATAAATATTCTCAGAATGTTGAACTTTTCTGATACACAGCACAAGACTGGAAGACTGGAGTGATGCTGACAGTCGGCTCCTCTTGTGTGGCTTCATTACGTTGCTGTAGATTGAAGGAGCCGCATAAAGGTCAGAGAGTTCCTGCCTCTGATCCTTTCAACCGCACCCCCGACACCCTACTTTCTAACACATTTCTATTGGCACGCGTCCCTGAGGGTGGGGGTGTGGGTGCAGGGGGGGGGGGGAAGGCTGCAGGCCTGTTGTCAGCATTGTGCCGAGCAGCCAATCAAAGAGTGAGCGTGTGCCGGCCAGGGGGTATAAAAGCAGGCCAGTTCTCTGGCAGGAAGCACAAACACTCACTGCCTCCACTTCCTGAGCAGCACTGACGACCACTGGGAGCCACACGAGTCACTGAGTCACGAGTCACCATGCAGTGTCCTGGAAAGTCTCTGAAGGAAGCGCTGCTGTTCGCTCAGAGCGAAGACCGACTCACCGCCGGAGTCTACGAGAGCGCCAAGATCATGACTGAGTAAGTACAACTTGAGTTGGAGATCTCCTTTGAAAACCCGGAAACTCAATGAGAAGAAGCAGCAGCAGTAACAGCAGCTAACGAGGAATCCCTTCACCTTCCTGTCCCGCAGTGACCCTGACAGCGTGTCTTTCTGCGTGCTGGCCACGGACGAGGAGTTTGAGTGCGACGTGGCTCTGCAGATCCACTTCACCCTCATCCAGTCCTTCTGCTTCGACAACGACATCAGCATCGTGCGAGTGAGCGACATGCAGCGCCTGGTGGAGATCGTGGGCGACAAGGCTGGCCAGCTGGACGACGCTCACTGCGTCCTCATCACGGTAGGGGGCGCTCACTCACTCACTCACTCACTCACATGACTGCAAGGTGGTTCCAAGAGTGGTTCTGTAGCTGTCTTGTGGCTGTGACTGACCCTCCGTCTCTCCTGGTTCCCCCCCTCCCAACAGAACCCCTCTGAAGGCTCCTTCGAGGATCCCGCTCTGGAGAAGCTGCACCTGTTCTGCGAGGAGAGCCGGCGCCTGAACGACTGGGTCCCCGAGATCAGCCTCCCCGAGCGCTGATCCGGGAGCGGGCGTCTCCCTCTGCTGACCAGATGCTGCCAAGCTTCTTTACCAGGAAATCCTCGTCCTGATTGCGCAGGACGAGCCTGTTTCTGCTCATCCCTGGTGGATCCTCCTGAGGAGGACTCCCGTCCAGGCAGCACGGCGCCGGGCCCCGGGCGGGCCCGTCACAGTCGTCGTGAACAGTCGCCTCTCGTCCCGTCCATGCCAAGATGACTCTCATTCTTTATGTGAACGAGGTCAGGCATGCCACGAGAGCGACTCATCGACCCTCATTCTTTGTGCGGATGAGGTTTGGAGAGGAAGGAGAAGCGACCGCTGCGTCCTGTGGTCCCACTGTGGTCCCACAGGGCAAACGTCGCACCCCGAAGCACGCGCAGCAGGAGAAGAAGCGGTGCTGAGACAGAGGCCTCCGTGAAAAAAGGGACTTTTTTTCCAGAGTGTCCTCCTCGCTGAGCCACCAGGCCAACGGTTGCAGTCAGCGTGAATGTTTCCCACTTTCCAGAATTGTCTTAATTCTCTAAAGGTTTCACTTTAGAAATTTAAATATGACAAAAAAATGATTAGAAAACCTGAAAAAAAAAACAATTGTCTAAAGGTTTCACTTTGGAAATTTACAAAATTGACAAAAAAAGTATGCGAAAAAATGTTTTAAAAAAAGAAGAAAAGAAACAGTCAGTTCTCTAAAGGTTTCACTTTATAAAACTGACACAAGTAAGTTAAACTCAAAATTTAAGATTTGAATGATTAGAAAACCAACCTGAAAAAAGAAAAAAAATTAACAATTGTCTAAAGGTTTCACTTTGGAAATTGTGCATTTGAAAAAAAAAACAACAACAAAAAAAAAAACTAAAAATTGAATCGAAATGGAAAGGAAAAATGTTTTGTTAAGACGATGTTGAAATGTATGGTAAGAATGTGAGCATGTGATCTGTTTCACACCAGCTCATCCTTTGTCAAGAGAAACACTTTGCTCAGTGCATAGCTGACTTTTTGTAAGGCGACGCATTGAAATAAATGTCTGAATGCAAATGTGATCCTCTGGCTGTGCTTTGACTTTACGATCCGTGTTCTCCTTCCAACTCCCGACTTCTCACAGAGTTGACCTGTCAAATCAATTTCAAGACAGTTTTTGTGAGGAGCAAAGGTCTGGTGAAACTTTCCACAAAAAGAAAAAGAAAAAGAAAACAAAAAGAGTGAAATTCTGGCACCTGAGTGGCAGCACCCTGGGGGCCTGGAGAAGCTGCAGCATCAGCTGTTTGCCTCTGCATGGCAGGGAAGAAACGGCAAATGCTTTGCTGTGAGGTGTGAAGTTCGTCAGAGCTCGATCCAAGGCTGCTGGATGATTGAGACGCAGGCGAGTCACACATTTTGATCAGGTGTGGATCACAGCTCTGCAGAAACACAAAAAGCCAGGGTTGTTCAGTGAGGAGTAGGTGGTCTGCTCGGTGGGGCGGCTGGGTGGCCGAATTAGACGCCGGTCATTGGAAAAGATGAGTTTGAATGAGAGTGGAGCTCAGCTAATTTTACTAAGTGCACTCAATCCACTTAATCCCAGTTTAGAGTTTAACATTTTAGCTCCACGCAACTGATTGAATTCAACTGTCCATGCGCGTGATGTGGACGGATTTCTCAGGGTGTTAAACCTCCATCCAAGCCTCGATATCTTGCATCGGGAATAATAAAAAAAAAAAACCCACAACAACGAAAATAAATGACATAGTTAATCAGTCAAGAAAATAGTAAAGAGGGAGATGCTTTCCATTTGATTGAGTGCATGTTGATAAATGAACCAATTGAGCCCGGAGGTCGTACGCTCTTGCAGTTTCTAAAGCTGCAACAGCAACTGAGTGAACCACGTTAGCTTTTATATAAATCCGAAAAGTTAGGAAACAGTCAAGGGAAATTCTGTCTTTAAAGTCATTTTAAAGAAAGACAAGACTGCAAAACACAGGCGATCTCCATCCAACGTTTTCCCCAAACTGACACGGATCCAGATTGAGACCGAGCCAAAAACACATTTTATTCAGCTCTAAAATCTGTCGTTCTCAGCAGCGCCCCCATCGGGTGCGGCTTTATCTTGGAGCATGAAAAAAACAGACATGCAAAGTGGTGCTGCAGCTTGATGAAGATGAGCTTTTGCTCCTGGCACACGCTGCTGCTTTTTTCCTTTTTTCCTCCTTCCCTTCATCTCATTGGCCATTCAGGACCTTTTCCAAGCCCCTTTTTTCTCGTTTTGCTCTTGCAAAGTCAGTCTGACCTGCAAACTATTGTGGAGTCAACAGCTGCTGCAGCCCCCACGCCCCACTGTGACACACACACACACACACGCACACACACACACACACACACACACACGCACACACACACACACAAATGAGTGCAACTACACCATTTTCATGCACATGAATTGAAATAAATAAGATTCATCCATGAAAAATCCCTCACAGAGGAATTATTGATTCTTTATCCTGTTGCAGATGCAACATGATGCACCTCAGGAAAAAAAAAGCCTGATTTGTGCAAACTCAGCCTCTCTCTTTCTCTCTTTGACACACACACACAAGCGTGCGCACGCACACACACGCACGCACGCACACACACAGGCCATAGAGCGAGAACAAAAGTGGAGCACGCAGGGGCCAGCTGAAACTTAATCAGCCCTTTAAATCTGCACGGCAACCAACCCAACACTCACTCCATCTGCTGTCCAATTTAATGACCAGGAGGAGGAGGAGGAGAGCGAGGCAGCGTGCCTGGCACAAGCCTGCTGTCGCTCGTCCATTCAGACCCAAAATCCTAACTAACAACAACAACAACAACAACAACAACATCCCCCATCAGTCAGCAGAAACACTCGCAGCCGGCCCGGCCCGGCCCGGCCCAGCCGAAGGTGTGCCGAGTGAGAGGAAGTGGGTTATTTTGTGCAATGTGTGCAAAAGCAGCGTAGTGAAGCAGTGCAGGGAGGCAGCGAGGCCTCAACCTGCTGGAACCCTGCTGCCCTCCGACTCAACCCCACTCATAAAGAGCTCCGCTGCAGCCACATGCTGCTTCTCAAGTGTCCTTTCAGCTTAACGGCCTGCTCCTCCCCATCCACCCCCCCCCCGTCCCCCACCTCCTCTCCCTTCCTCAGCCCCCCCCCTCACTAACTCTATTCTGTCTGCTGGAGAGCTGGCGAGCCGCAGCAGATGGTTCTGACGCACTCAGCTGCAGGCTGACTCTGTGTGTGTGTGTGTGTGTGTGTGTGTGTGTGTGTGTGTGTGTGTGTGTGTGTGCCATTAAAGTGTGTCTGTGTTTTGGTTGGACAGGTTGTCTTGGTCGCAGCGTTTTCGATCCATGTTTCCGCTCTGGAAGGAGACACCAAGGCCGAACTCCAAACAAATGGATCAAAATCCAGTGCAACCAGCAGAACCAGCAGAATCAGCAGAACCAGCGGCTTCGCGCTGGACTTCACCCACGTATGCAACTTCAGAGAAAAACTCAAAGTCGTTCCCATGCTGTGGAATATTACAAACACTCCACTGAACTTGGTTTGTTCAGTCCCTCAAAATATCTTTTCAATGAACTTTTGGAATTTGCCTCTCATCATCATCCTCATCCTCATCATCATCAGTAGACATTAGTAGACATTATAGTGCATGTGAGGACGTGTCACCAGAGCAGTGGTTGAGTTCGGGGTCTACTTGCTGTGTCTGATAGCTATGCTAATATGGCCGTCCAACATTACCATAAGCCTGCTGCTGCTGCAGGTCACAGCAAGGGTGTGTGTGTGTGTGTGTGTGTGTGTGTGTGTGTGTGTTAAGTCATCTCTGTGTATATGCACGCACTCACACACCCATTCTATTCACTTTCAGCTGTTGACGCAGATATTTGCTTGGTGACCATCAGGCCTGATTCACTCTGATGCACCGCAGCACAACCGACTCCAGCTGACGTCCACTGAGTCCTCGGTGACTTTTTTTAAATCACGGTTCAATGTGTTTGTTTTACGTCGTCACGGCCGCGACGGTTCTGTTGATTTCCGCCGGTCAGAAGTTGCAGTTCGTGTTTCCAGTCCAGGAGGAGAGCGTGTTTGGCTTATCAACATGCGTCGACGTCGTCGTCGTCTCAAGATGATCGGCCATTAGCTGCCGGTGAAAGTTTGCGTGTCGGCGCCTGATTGTATCTGCAAAGCAAAGGCAAGCAAACAACGTCAACAAATACAGAGACAGCGCTGCCAGGTTTGGAGGCTCTTTCTTCTCTTTTCCTCCTCCAACGCAAACGATGGCAGGCAGATGCTGCCCAGTGTTGCCACAACAGTGGGGCCTCCAGCACCTTGTTGAAAGAGGCACCTGTGTGTGTGTGTGTGTGTGTGTGTGTGTGTGTGTAAGTGAGTGAGTGTGTGCGCATGTTAAATGAGAAATCAGCCAAATCCAACATCCTTGATCAACTCAACGAGTTGCTGAAAACCACTCAGGTTTGAGCTGTGACAGTGGTGGAGTCTCTCTATACGTGATGCCCAGCTATACACTGGACAACCACTAGGAAAGGTCCCGAATGACCGTACAAGCACTAAAAATGCACAAAGATGCGTATCAGTTTGTTTTTTTGGAGTCAACACGACGCAGTCGCACGATCACAACACTGAGGCCCCTGGAACCTCCGGCCCCGACCTCCCGAGAGCTGCAGGAGCCCCTCAGGAGGCCCAACGCGCTTGCGCCAAGCACCGGGACAAGAAGGGGCGTCGGCCGACACTCCTGCAGCCCCTCGTCAATGAGCACAAAGAGAAACGACAGGAGGGTCCCGGCCACAAAGCTCTGCAGCGGGACCCCGGCCCTCCACTCTGCCATTGTGCAGAAGAATGGCCGAGGTCCTGGAGCAGCTGCTGCTGCTGGCTGCACGGGACATTTGAGACGACCCCCCCCCCATCCCCCCTCCACACACACACACACACACACTTTTCCTCTTTTCACCAGTAAACAAAGTGTGGGGCTGAGTGGAGGGGTGGGGGGGTGGGGGGGGTTGTGTATAGACAAAAACGAAAGGCACACTTTTGCCAGATCAACGTGGGCCTGCTGCAGCCCCTCCCCTCCCCAACTCATTCTGCAGATAAGCAGAAGGGACGGCTGTGTGTGTGTGTGTGTGTGTGTGTGTGTGAGGGGGGGGGGGGTTGGGGGGGGGTGTAGGAGGAGGAGGAAGCCCACAAAGTTGTCGTGAGTCACGGCATCAGTCACAGCACAAAGGCTCCCAGAGGTGGCACCATATGGACGCCACATCCTCAAACAACCCCAGGCCACGCTGGCCAATGGCAGCGCAGGGCCCCGCCTCCTCTACCTCTTACCCGGTAACAACGCCTGACGACCAACAACCCCCGATTGGCTGCCGTAGGTGTGGACTTTAACGCGTCGTCTCAATTAGCCGGGGAGGCAGGAGGCCGCCGGGATTGTTTTACGGGGGTTTGGCGAGCGGAGCGCCGGCCAGGTGGCAAAATATTGAATCTCCTGCCCGGAGTTTGCCGGAGGTTCAGCACTTTGGTGTTGCTTCTGACTTCAACTCGACAGGTCGACGGAGCAGACCTCCCGCAGCCGCTTCCTGCTGCAGCTTCTGCCAAATGGGTGCTTTGACGAATGCAAACGCACAACTTGCAACCTTCAGTCGCTCGGACAGCGAATGGTGTCGACCAGTCAGTCATGGTGGGATTCAGCGGAATACAACAGCAAGATGAGATCTTGCATTGAACGTTGACAACGACTCAGCAACCTGGAGGCTCAAACAAACAGGAAATGGTGCAATCACCGCCTCAGGGTTGCAGACCTATCATCCGTCAGAGGAGTTTTCATCACAGACTCCTCCCACTAGCAAACACTGCCTCAGCGCTCTGTCTCCTCACCGCGGTCCTAACAGGACGCTGAAGACTGAGCGGTGCCCCCTACTGGCAGAACACGGCCAAAACACGACCCCATGGAGATATTCTCACGATGCAGAAGCTGAGCAGAGGTGTCAAACAAAAACACAAGAGTGAGAAAATGGTAATAAACCTATAATAACAGTGCTGGAGCCGGCGTGGTGCCCGCCACTGACAAAACACCCAAGCGACCCGGGCGAGATTTTCTCACGATGCGGAAAACTGAGCAGAGGTGTCGGAGAAAAACACAAGTGTGAGAAAGTGGTAAGAAAACCAACAGTAAGTACTGGCAGTATTTTAAACACAATGCAAACCCATCCGATTTCCAGCAGTGATTTCCAGGATGTGACTGTGTTACTTTTCAAATGGAAGTTCTTTTCACAAAGGTTTTCCTCACCAACACGACACCGTCAACTGCAACGTTCCCATGACAAAGTCATATTTCATATCAAGTCAATGAAACATAAGCTCTCGTTGGCCCACGGCAGGGATACCATGGGTTGGATCTCCAGGTCCGAGAGGCCTTCCTGCATCTTCTCCCAGTCTACACATGGCTTCACCTCTCTGAACTTTCCATCAGTCTCTGTGTGTGTGCAGTGGGAAGGGTTTGTTTGTCTTTCCACGTGGCCCTGCGCTGAACTGGCAAGGTGTCCAGAGTGTCACCTGCCTTCACCACCATCACAGCTCCTCTTCCTCCTTCTAAATGACACACTCTACCACAGCTCCTCTTCCTCCTTCTAAATGACACATTCTACCTATTCTTCCTACCATCTATTTTTTTTTTTTTTTTTAATTTCAATCAAACCTCACGCGCCGCCGCTCTTGCAGTTTTTCCAAATGTTTTCCAGTCATAGCTGACATTGATATGTGTAACACGCAGAGCCGCCGCTCTCCATCACACTCAACTCTCAGATGGCTTCCCGAGGAGCGGCGGTTTTCATTTCATGCGACGATCCCGCCATCTGCTGGCCCAACGTCACTACTGCGAGACCGTCTAATTTAAGGGAAACATTGCCATCTAGCGGTCACATGTTTTCCTGCGGCTCAACTCCTCTTGAGTTCCCCTCTTGTGAAAGGGGCCCGTGTTGTGTGCTTTGAGTTTGAGTCCCCCCCCCCCCCCCCCTAATGGACAAACGACGTCTCGAGGGCAGATTAACTGCATGTTGCAGGAAAAGCCAGTGATACGAAAGCGCACAATTTTGTTTTCCCTGTTTCCTATTTACTAACTAATTAAGGAAAACCGATTTTTAAACATTTCATTCGATCTACGCGAGCCACAAATCCCAGCTGTGTTCTCGGCACCACAGAATGCAAACTGCTCAATAGAACTGTGATTGACAACCCCGTCGTTAACCTCTTTTTTTTTTTTTTTTTTTTTTTATCATGCCCAAGCCAATTTGAATCAAAGCCGCCCTCTGAAAGCGTTTCTGCGTCCAAGTTCGGCACACAGAACCAGATGCTCTCCACCGAGCCGGCAAACCGGGGAGGAAATGACAATCATAACACGGAGCTTTTCGCCGGACTTGACGAACCTCCGTGGTTGAGTCATCTCTGTAAACAGTTTGCATGAAAAAGTCCACTCGCTCGGTGAGCGTTTCCTTCCGTTTTCTCATCGGAGACAAAAGATAGCGGTGCTTCATCTGCCAGGAGGGCCCTCCAGCCCAGATGTTTGCAGCTGCTAACAAGCATCTGGCTGCGGAGGGCGGAGGCAGAGGAAGGTGGAGGCAGAGGAAGGTGGAGGCGGAGGAAGGTGGAGAAGGTGAGTTGCAGAATCACCTGCAGTTTATACATTACGTCAATTATGTGTTGAAGAACCTAATGACTTTTATTTTTATTGAACAGTTTGATTTTCCTATTGCCTCGTTGCCGGAGTCTCTTATCAAACGGCAACAATGTGGTCAAACTTTTGCTGGACTTGAGAAAACTTTATTGACTAATGTTCTTTTTTCAGTTCTGACACGGCTGACGGTGTTGTGCGCAGTGTTGGCTCAGGTCGGACGACAGGCGAACGTCGCTGCAGTGAAATGTGCGGCCCCGACGCTGCTTATTTGGTTGTGTTTGCTGGTGAAGATGAATGCATTCCTAGCGCCGCCCAGCGACTGGACCACCCACACGAGAGGGGGGGGGAGGAAACGCAAAGAAGCATCAGCTGCCTTCAGCTCGCACTGCCTGTTTACAGAGGCAGCGGACGATCTCTCTCTCTCTCTCTGTGTGTGTGTGTGTGTGTGTGTGTGTGTGTGGTCGCATGTGGACGCATCCCTCTGCCAGATCAGGACAGAGACATTAGGATGTTTATGCACTTGATCTGGTGGACAGTTCATTAAAGTGAGGACGGACGAGCAGCAGCGTGACAGCGGCTCTGCTGACTGACTGCCACCGACCTGCTTCACTTGAGAAACACAGTCGGCACTGAGGAGTGGTTGGCTCATCAACCCCCCCCCCACTCCCCCCTCCCCACTCCCCCACTCTCCCACTCCCCCACTCCAACCTCCCGCCTTCCTTTTCTTCCCTGTCAGACATCCAGTGGATGAAAGTACACACACACACACACACACACACACACACACACACACACACACACACACACACACACACACACACGCAGAAAGCCTTTTCAGAATGACGGAGGCCCATCGGAGTGGAAAATGGATTGGTTATCGGTGAAAGTGATCTGTATTTAATCCACTGGCGGTTAATTGACTGGCGGATGCAATCTGGAAAATTGTTTTGAATCAGCGCCAGAGTCAACATGAACGTTGTCCGCGTGTCTCGCTGAAGAGGCAGCTTAGCGTTAGCACGCGCGTTCAGGACGCACGTCGTGCGTAGGCTGGGTTTCTTTATTCCACCACCAAGCGAGGGACGGAATTCCGGTGTTTAATTTGTACGTTTCCAGCGTCCTTCGTCCTGGACGAGGCGGAGCAGTACCTTGTGACTGGAAGGCAAGCGAAGGCGGCTTCCATGAAGAAAGTGTCCGCGCACGGCATGCCGGAGCCCAAATTGCACCAATTTAACGCAATCAGGCTTTGAGTTTTGTGGGAATGTATCAGCAAATAAGCAGAAGAGGCATTCGGAATATAAATGGAATCTGGTTAAAATCAAAAACGACGGAGCTCTCGTGCAGGGACAGGTCCTTCATTCTGCTCTGTTCTTTGCAAGCAGTTTTCGAAATGTTGTATTTTCTTTTCACGTTTCATTGGAGTTTTCCGTGTGGAAGAGGCGCCGATGAGGCGATGTGGAAAAGCAGCTGATGAAGCCTCTCAACACCTCTGCTCTGTCCTGTGTGATCTGCCTCAGTGCTGATGTGCTTTTCAAATAAAAAGAGACAGAAACACGGCCGGCGAGTTTGCTGAAACGTGGCGTGATTTCGAGAGAGAGAGAGAGAAAGAGAGCGAGAGAAGACAAAGAAAGAGGAGTGAAGACCCCCCCGAGCTTCACCCCCATTAGGAAGGTGAGACATCTAAAAGCAGAGCAGCAGGCGACACGGCGGTGGGATTAAAGCAGCCTGACTCAGACCTCTCCAATGGAAACAATGTGTGTGTGGGGGGGGGGGGGGGGGGGGGGGGGGGGGGGGGGAGAAAAGAAGAAAAAAGAAAGACAACAACGTGATGGAAATATGTAAGCATTGGGAAGCTTTTCTAAACAGCGGGTGGGGGGGCAAGCAGAGAGGGAATTCTCTGGGCTCGGCGCTCCGCCTGGCTGACCGCCTTCCAATTGGCTCCCCTCTGACGGCTCCGCCCATTAAGGTGGCGTAAAGAGATGCGTGCGCACTGCTAAGTGCCGCTCGGCGCGATGATGACAAATGCAACGGCGTGGCATCGCAACGTCGTCCTCGGGAAGGGGCTGGAAATGAGCGACAAAAAAAAAAAAAAAAAAACCCATAAGCGCAGAAACCTCTGTGTCATTGAATAAACATTTGCCAAAGCACATCATTGTTATGCAAATTTCTTGTTATTTTAGAAATTTTTTTTTTATTGTATCTCTTTGGTTTCCCCAACTCCCAACCCCCCAGCCGCTGCCGAGCCCCGTCCTCTCCGGCCAGGGGTGAGCGCGCCGCAGGCTGGAAGTCATTCCAGAAAAGAAATTAACACAGTGGTCTAATACTGCGAAGCTCCCAACACAGCAAATTGGATTTGTGCGCTTGACTGACTGCGAGTATCAGTGTGTTGCAGGACACAAAGCCTCCTGCGAGCGGCGGTGGCGGGGAGACGCAGCTGAGCCGCCGTACGCGCAAACACGCGCCAGAACCTCTGAGGGAGGGCGGGAGGCCCGACGGACGCCTCGCAGGAGGCTCAGAGGTCCGAAGTGAAAAAAAGAAAAAGAAAAAGAAAAAGAAAAAGAAGTCTTTGGGTACAGCCAGTATTGTTCTTGACAGAGGAGATGAGTGAGTGAAATCTGGCCGGTACATTAGAATGTCTGTCGGACAATTTCAAGGAACTGCTCCATCAGCTCTTGCTGAATCAACTTGTCGCCTCCGCAAGTTGAAAATGAAGATGAAGAGCTTTGTTGCTCCGTGGAAATGCATCGCCGGTGTGTACGCTTCCCTTGACTTCAAGAGGTTTTAAAAAAAAAAAGCAAATTATTTGCCCGCAAATTCGCTCCCGGTGTGTGAGGTAAATGTTAGGTTGTAGTCAGTACCATGCTAGCTAACTAGCTAATGTCAGCTAGTCAACCTTGTAGCGCTAGCAGATAAAGAGAGCTGAGTGTTGACAATAACTCGCTCTTGTTTGCGCTGAATGTAAATGCAAACAGAGGTTCACTTTAGCACAGTGCAGCTCTAGCTGTTAGCGTCAGCTGCTGAGAGAGAAAATTGCTCCTCCAACAGTTGTTTGGCCTTCGTGTCAGTCAGCGTGATGTGCTGTGCGTACTGCTCTCTTTGGGGAGCGCGGTGGATTTTTCCAAATGTTCCTCATTCACGATAATTCAGGGACAAATTATGTTACAAATGTAGTTTCCAAGTGGAAATTATAGACCTTCTGTGTACTTGGCCCCCTGAAATTTTCAGGGGGCAGATTTTCCAAACGTTTGCTACAAATGACTCTGGAATTCTACTTGCTGGTATGGTTGAAAACTCCATTTCTGACATTGCAAATACAAACAAAATGACAGATGTAGTTACAGTAATGAATGGGTCCGCAATGGTTCAGTTGTGCAGAACTATTGCTAACATAAACCAAGCAGAATGGCCATTGTTTTAAAATCTTCCATCAGCTTTTTCACTTCTTCACATTTTAACCCCACACGCATGCACCTTTTTTCTTCTTCATATTTTTCATATTCTGCCAAGCAAAAGATTCCGACTTTAAAACTCAACAAGCGTCAACTTACCGGAAGAAAATTGAAGACCACTTCTTTTTTTTGTTCCATACGTTGATATGAGCTGATAAACTGACTAAACTCCAGAGTTAATCAAGGTAAGACTCAGGATTTTCCTGTGAACTTCCCATACTTGGAAAAACCTGAATAAAATCAAATAAAAAAATAGAAATAAAGATGCACTGACCTTTTGAACCAAACCTTTGAATTAATGTCGTTAAAGACTCCTGAAGGTGTGCAACATCGAAGCCACCTGCTGCCACAGAATCATCAGAAATGAACACCCGTATGTGTATTTCCTTATCACACATTACTAACAATGCATGCCGTGTTTTCATTCACTGATAGATTGAAGCATTTTGTACTTACGTCAAGAAAAGACGGCGCCACCGTGTGTGTGGATCTGCTCTGGCTTTCGTGATCTCACTCTGACATTGCACAGCCTGTATTTAAATAGAAGAAGAAGAAGAAGAAAACGAAACATTGTTTGCAGTGTGTTTGTGGATGAATCATTTTGCGGTGGGATCGTTCAGAGCTGATGGCGGTCGACCAGTCGGAGTGTCGACCTCTGACCTCTGACCGCCTGTGATGCGGCTGCTTGGCGTGGAGGGGTGGAGGGGTGGGGGGGGAGAGGTGTGCAAACCTTGGGCTGATATTAAAACCATGAAAGTCAAAGCTGGAGAGATTTATGAGCTCCTGCAAGCCATGACGGACACATTATGAGCAGGGGGACGGCTCGTCGGCGGCGCTCCTTAAACACCCCCCCCCCCCCACCACCCCACCACCCCCTACCAGCTCATTTTTAACCTGCCGCACAGCCGTCGCCGCTTAGCCCCGCACATTCCCTCCAATTCACGCCTGATCAAACAAATTAGCCTTTATGCTAATTCCCGACGACTCAATTATGTTAAAAGGTTTGAATGACAGGCGTAATTACAGGCGTAATGCCGGCGGAGATATTGCCGGCGAGCAGCGCGGTAATGGATATCAGGGGCGGCAGGCGGGCGAGCGTCGTCCTCCTGCGCCGAGCAGAAGTAAATAAACTCTGATGTGTTTGCTGATCAGCTGCTTCTTTGTCCTGCAGCCCCCCCCCGCTGGGACCGCAGAGGTCAGAGCCGCACGTGCACAATCCTGTTTACCTTTAATTTTTTTTTCAATTTCCGTTCCTCACTCCCCCCCCCCGGTCCTTCCGGTCGGGCTTTAATTGTGTTATTTGCTTCATTCCCAGGAATCACCGCTGCATCGCCGGCGCCGAACCAAAAAAAATCTGAGTTAATTCTTAGAAATATTTGACAAAATACACACATAATGTATTATGTATCGTATTATCAACACATTATAACATGTGTTATAATCTAGTACGCATGAAGCATTGTTATCTTGCAGCCTGTCTCTCTTCACTCCGGACTCTGGAAAGCCGCCACGCTGGTCCGGTCCAACACTGAATCAGCCGCACTCAAAACTAAACACACCTGCGTCAACTCTTCAACTTCTCCCATGAATTCACATGTAACAGGTCCAACTCAGACGTACGGACATCTCAACGTTATTGCTGCCTATAAGACTGCGCCATCTATTAGCGCCACCCGTCAGCGGCTTTGCCCAGACTGGCTGATGGATGGTTCACTGGAGCCAGAGTCTCCAGGAGGCTCTCCACGCAGTCGGGTCCGCTCTCGGAATCCTGCCGTCGGGAGGAAGAGATCGACCTTGGAGCGGTGACAGAGAGCGGTGAAAAAAAAAAAGAGGTGGCGGGAGCGTTTCAGGGAATTGTGGGAGGTGAGGTTTCCCGCTGACAGAATAATGAGACGTTAAGAGGCCCGGCCGTAACTTTTCCTTTGGGGAATGATTTTTCTTTGTTCCAGGATGGATTGATTGTGTTTTGGAAAGTGTTCAGTTCCTCCTCTGCGTGGAGGTCAGAGGTCAGAACTTGGCTCTTTAACACAGGGATTCCTTTTGTGTCTTTTCCGACTTGGGATGGGACATTTTCCCATTCTGTCGGTTTCTTCTCGTCTATCGATCTTCCCGCTCTGCAACCGGAAAACCAACAAGGGCGACGGCGGAACACGCGAGTCCCACAACGGTTTGTCACCGCACTGCTGCTGCTGCTGCTGCCGCTGCCGCCGCCGCTGCCTTTTTTCCGAGGCGAGGAGCTGAGCGGCGTGATGGATGGATCCGGAGCAATTGCAGAGTAATTGCATATTTTAGGGCCCTCGGATGAATTATCCCGGCGCTGATCCGTCATTATAAGACCGAACCCGAGGCCGTCATTTTGCTGTGAGGAATGTTGCTCAACACTGCTATTTGCACAGCTGCAGGGGGCCATCAATTATAAACAGAAGGCGTGCACGCATTAGTTCAACTCTTTCATCCCGAGACGCCCCCCCCCCCCTTCCCAGCTCCACCCCCCCCCCCCCCCCCCCCCGTGAGGTGTGTTGTTGTCCCGGGGAGGCGGCTTCACTCACTCGGCCTCTTCTGTGCCGCTCGCATGTACAGTCGCTGTGCAGGTGGGTGTGACCTGAACAGAGGCGGCAAAACTCATATCTGATATGAACCTAAGTAGTAAAACAATAATAAACAAGAGGTTTGTTGGTGACTGTGATCTGGACTGAAGCGACCAGAGGTCTTCATGAGCATCTGGATCATTTTTTTATTAAAAGCTTTGCTATTCTCAGTACCACAATTTTTCAATTGGCGCACAACCAAAGTGCAGAATCTCCAGCTGATCTCGAAAAAAAATAACAACAAGTTGCACAACTGACGGTGTTTCCTACAATTAAAAGTTTCTATTAAATTCTGCTGGTTTTCTTTACCTCCATCATCCAATGAAGCAACTTTGCAATGATTGGTAAAAAGGCTTCCAGGTAGAAAAGTACAATCTTGTGCTATTTGTGTGTGATTTGATTGTTGTGTTGCGTTTGTGTTGCAGCTGGGCTTCCAAATCAAGGTTACAGCGAGCTAGCGTCTACCAATGTTTCCTTTTGAAATGAACAGGTGTGTACAGTTGCATAGTGTTACTCACTACCGGATAGTAGTGAGTACTGGTGCATGATGGGATTTTTTTTTGTTTTGGCAGCCCCACTGCTGGGTGGCTCCAGCTGCTGCTGTGAACTGCAGGTAAAGATAAATCCCCCAGCGTTCATTTCCAGCCCGGCCTCCCTCGCCCATAAATCTGGCCTGACATATTGGCACTAAAATCAACATAATACACTCAATGTGTGTGTGTGTGTGTGTGTGTGTGCGTTGCGAGCGTACCGCTGATGCCTGTTTGCGATGCCGCTAATGCCTCTCTTAACGACTCCTCATTGTCATTTGGAGCGGATATGGATCACCGACGCTGGCTGCTCCCCTGCTGCTGTTCACCGTCTGATAACTCTGTCCAATTAGATGGCGGGAACCGCTCGCTTCTGTGGGGTGACAAATATGACAATTACACAAAGTACCAGGCGACGCTGCTCATCCCTTATTAAAGAATCAATCAGGAGCCGGGAGGAAGTGGGGGCCCCACGGCGCTGAGAGCGCTGAGGTGCTGCTGGGTGGGATCGACGGCGGGCCAGGGAGCCACTGTAGGTCTCTGGCAACCACTGTAGATCTCTGGCAGCCACTGCAGGTCTCTGGTAACCACTGTAGATCTCTGGCAGCCACTGCAGGTCTCTGGTAACCACTGTAGATCTCTGGCAGCCACTGCAGGTCTCTGGCAATCACTGTAGGTCTCTGGCAGACACTTTATGCTCTGGCACCAACTGTCGGTCTCTGGCAGCCACTGTAGGTCTCTGGTAGCCACTGTAGGTCTCTGGCAACCACTGCAGGTCTCTGGCACCAACTGTAGGTCTCTGGCAACCACTGTAGGTCTCTGGCAGCCACTGTAGGTCTCTGCAAACCACTGTAGGTCTCTGGCACACACACCCTGAAAGCAGGAAGAAAAGGGGAATGAAAATGGATGGATGGACGGATGGATGGATGAAAATCTGTCACTGGCAAAGCACTGACCTGTTTTAATGGGGAACAAATGTGATGTGTGACGTTTTTCTGTTCATCCATGTTTAGCCAACTGCAGAAATAACTGAGAGTGACAAATAACAAGGCATGAAGTCCATCAAGTCAAGGCGTAAAGCAAATAACCTTCCAATAAACAAACAGAACTCAATTTGCAACCAATGATCGGCTGTTCAGGGTTGGGACGAGGCTTCCTCTGGCCGGTTAAATGCTTCAAGGTGCAAAGACTGTGTTCCCAGTTTTTTTTCTCCCCCCCACAAGCCACAAAAGCCACCACCATAATATGCACCAATCACTGTAGGTTGTTACAACAAATGAAATAATGAAAACACAACTGAAAGCCAAGTGTTGCTGAGGCGCGTTGCAGCCAGCGCGCCTGCGGAAAGTCAGAGCTGCCTAAGCTGTTATTGCAGCCCTAATGTGTTTCTCCAGTCACACTGCATTATGCCTGGAGTGCGAGCCATTACATGCTACCTAACTTTATTGGAGTGAATGTTAAGATGACCGTGATGTGATTCTAAAGGTAATTGGACAATAATTAATTCATTGTGCGACACGTGGACTCAAAGACTGGAGGAAACTTTTCTTTTTTTTTAAAGGCAAAAACACAAACAGATATCTATCACTCTTTTCATTCTCACTGTCTTAAAATATGAGAATAAATACTGGACCAGGCAAACAGCCTAAAATGGGGAATGCTACTTTTCTTGGCCGCAGTTCAGTTTTTCCCCCCTCTGCGTTTCTCCGGCTCTGTCAGCGCGGCTCAGAGGCTGAGCTCATGCTTCGCTTTTCACACTGGCCACATCGCTCTCCTGCCTTTGGACAAGCAAAACCACACCTCTGCAGATGCTGTTTCCACGTCTGGGTCTCTGAAGACGGAACTAACGACTCCACCAAATGGCTGCAGCGATGACAACTCTGCTGCGCTGAAGGAAGGAGACTGCGAGGGTCAACGCTCAGGTCCGCAGATGCCAGCCGGGATTTCGGAAATGTTTATCGGGAAGTACCAGAAGTCTGGCATTTTTTTTTTTTTCGAACACAGCTTCCAGCGACGTGAGGTGGAAGTGGGACGGACGCTGCGCACGTTCTGGTGGTGCCGGGTAGTTGCACCAAAGGCGTTCTGGACAAGATGGGATTTCTTTTTTTGAGATCAGAGAAATGACAGAAATTCTGACGGACTGAATATGCAGGAGAAAATCAAAACGGCAAAGCTTCCCAATTAGCTTGGAGACCTTGACGGGGTGCCTGCCTCTGTCAGGTCAGCGGCTCCTCGTGTGCTCCTTCTTTGGACCTAAATGGATTCCTGGGATCTACTGTCGCTCTCTTAAAGTTCAAATGTGTAGAATTTGGAGATTTTCAAAGAAGGGACAGCGACATCAGGCGGTTATATTTTAGATTGCAGCGTCTTGCCACTCTCCCTCCCCCTCCTGAGCTTGCCAGTGAGCTACAGTGGCCCTTGGCAGCTCTTCTTCCTTGGCACTGTGCTCTCCTTTGCCTCCTCCTCCTCCTCCTCCTCCACCCTCGGATGACGACGTGTCCCCTCCCAAGCTTGTGTTTGCGTTGTCTAATCTGTTTAGTGTTTGTGTAGTGGAAACCTCCAAGGCCTCGTGTGCTTTGCCGCCGCCTTCTTTCACCTGCGCGCCATGAGTGTATGAGTCCTCTGTGTGTTTAGTCTGTGTCCTCCGCCCAGTTGTCGTGTTTGTTCTCTGTCAGGCGTGTTTGGACTTTGTTTGTTGTGGCACAGGCTCGTTGTTGTGTCGCTCTCTCTCTGAGCGGATCCATTTTTTTCTGTCTTTATTCCTCAATCTCTCTTGCATCCCTTTTTTTTATTATTTTTTTTTTTAACTCAATTGAAGACATGAAAGCATCATTTTTTTTTTCTTCGACCTGTGTGATGTTAGCCGAGCGTGATTGAATATAAACTCACCAGGCTCTTCATTCTGTACACCTAGCTGGTAATGGAGTTGCCGCTCACTGCATATAATGTCTTTTTATTTTATTTTATTTTTTTTATTGCATTCTCTGTAAACCCTTTAGACGTTTGTGCCAGTGTGAAAATCCCAGTGGACGAGCTGTGAAACACTCAAACCAGCCAGTCGGCTACAAACTGCTGTAGCAGCTGACACAGAAGTGACAGCATTTCTATACAAGCAGCGAGGGATTAACAGCAACTATAAATGTCTGCAACCACTTCATCCCTTAGCTGAAGTCAAGATAGGCCTGGACGTTATTTAGCTTATCATATGACGTACACGCATTCACACATTCCTTTTGGTCCACAGTTGCCACAGAGACCACAACACAATGATGATTAAATGAGTAAAACTTATACAGCAAAATGTGACCTTTTGTTTCTTTTCTCAGCAATTTTCGCTCTTCTCTCATGTTTTACATTTCTGACTGTGTTTGTCATTGCATTCAGTATGTGGCAGGTATTATGCGAATTATGCGTCAATCATTTTTACTACAAATGTGCTTTTGGTTCAAACACCTATCTTTTTAAATGTATAAAATCTAAAACTGGTGTCTTGGCAAACTTGACAAATGTTCAACTCTGACCACTGGGTCAATTGAAACGGGTTTTCTTTGCTTTGCTAATTTTATCATTTAAAGTACGCTTTATTACCGAGTAATACAAAAATATTTTTTCTTGGAATGCTTGTAGAATAGAGTAGAAAAAAAAAAAACTCGCAGCGTTTTTTTTCTGAAGTCATGGAGGCCATTGTCCTTAATTAATGGCTGATTTAATATCCTAATCAGATAGAGTGTTGGCCCTGTTGCTCAGTCTCAGATAAAAACTGTTGTTTTCTTCTTCTTCCTGTTTCCAACGTATTGAAACAGTGCAGTTCAGATCCATCAGTTGTGCAGTGCGTCGCTTTTCGCCCATCAAAGCGCGGCTGTTTGGGGGCCTTTAATCAGGTTTATTATGTCTGGAGGAAACTGAAAACATGCGTTCTCATCACCATGACACACTTGACTGGCATTCGCACGGACACATTATTTTCCTCATAGGAATTCTTCCCCGCTGGAGAGCCGGAGCGCCGGGGAGCCTCTGGGATGACCGACACCCGATCCCATCCAGTAACCTCTGAGCCGTCCCTTCCTGCCGGAGCCAACCCGCTGTTTAATGAATAAATAAGGCTTCGTCCCGGCACGCCAGATCACAGGCCCAGCATGTTTTCGCTCAGTTCTCAGGAGGAAGACGCGGCGCACGCTGCCAGGGAAGTAAAGTGAGAGCAGCCGACAACATTCACAGGCGGGTGGAGGGTTTGGACGCCAGGGGCAGTGGAAGGGAGAGGCTGTGATGAACCAGGCCTGGAGAGGCTTTCTATTTGTTTTAAATAAACAGGGATAAAGGTGGGAAGTGGCCTCCAGTAGACAGGCGTGAGCTCACACGTCACACATGGAGCCATTCACTCTGACACATTCTGCCGGTGGATGCTATTTCATTGGGTAATTGATCAATAAAAGAAGATTATTGTTTTGCAGTTTCATGCTTGCTTGTTTCTTTTCCTGGATTTCCCGGCTTTGTTGGCCAATGGTTTTTTTGTTTGTCAGTATCAAGATCCCCAGTAATCATTAGAAGAACTCTTGTTCATTACATATCACTTCTATGTTTGGAAATATATTTTCTTATAGCAGTATTTTCATTAAAACTAAAAACTAAAGTAGTGGAAATACTTTTTGGACACCCTTCAATCCTTTACAACAAGATCCTCAGGGTATATTTGCAGATATGTATTTATTACAGGCACATTTAAAGTCTTTCATGTTTGTTTAACATTGGCGAGAGGAAAAACAACTAAACTGGATTCTTGCACTAGCCCTGTTTGTCTGGTAAATGGCATTGTGTTGCTTGTTTCCAGGCATGTATTCTACTCCATTTTTAATATGGCAAATGAATAGGACGTCCAAACGCTTTCTCCTCCACTTTATATCCAGTAACATTTTGCCCGCAGGTCAAGATTTTCTCTCTTGCGATAAAACTTCTGCTCCTCCTGCGACTTTTAAAAGAACCTCAAACTTTCCTGCTACTTTTCCAGCGATCTTCCGCCTCTCTGTGTCCCTGCCAGAGCGTGAGCGTCTCACTCTAGGACGTCTGGAGTCCGCGACCAGTTCAAACGCGACTGTCCAGCAGGCAGTAGAAGCTCTCGCTCTCTGCGTGCGTTTGAAGGAACGCGAGGCGACGACAGACGGCAAAGTATGAGGGAATCCCTCAAATAGGAACCAAAAATAAAAAAAAGGTCGAGTGTTATGATTGGTTGGGACTGGACGTGTAAATATTTTCCCAGAGGTCGGCTTGATGTGGCGTTCAAATGCAACAAAGCTTCGGAGGCATCATCGCTGGGAAACCAGGCATTCCAGTTATTCCACAAACCTCACAGAAAAGGGAAAAGATGGATGGGGGTGGGGGTGGGGGGGCAGTGAGGCAGTTTGCCATCCAGGAATTGGCAGTGAAACTTTGCAACTTTACTGCTACCAGTTCACAGAACAGAGCAGGACCTCGAGGGTGGAATGTATCATTTTTAGGATTGGGGGGGAGCAGGCAGCGAGCCAGCAGAGGTCAAAATCTCCCAATTTGTAATAGTAAATGGTCCAGTTTGCGGCCTGGCTTACAGTGAAGCCGGCATCGGATTTCCTCGAGCGTCCTGCTCTCACATTTGTCACATTTGCCTCCAACAGCAGCAGCAGCAGCAGCAGCAGCAGCAGCAGCAGCAGGAAGAAGCCGTGAAGCGACAAGTTCAATGAGGGAGAACACTAACGCGTACCAGCCCGTCCGTAAACACAGCTCCAAATGTGACTTCTGAGACCCAGTAGAACTTTTACTGATGGGCCCGTCCGAGCTAATAAGTGCATTTACAGCCGCAAGGGGCCGAACGGCATACGCAGCTTCTGCGGCGCAAAGAGCTTTTGAGTTAAACGGCAACTTTAGAACGCTGACACGGTTAAAGCGGTGACGTATATCAAGGCTACTGTTGGAACTTCTGACTGAAGCCCGAAGCAAAGCCCGGAGGGAAAATGAACCTGTCACTGTCAGTAACTGGACGAGGAAATCTTCTCTTGAAGGCCCAGTGTGTAATATTTGCAGATTTTGAAGCACAAACTTCAACACCTAGTGGTTACATTGTAGATTGCGGCATCTTTCACTCCCCTCCTCCTCCTGAGCCTGCCAGTGAACTACGGCCGAGCCAGTAGGAACCAAAGTGGAAGACGTTGTCCATCTTGAGTGATCCTCGCAGCCGTGTTGAAAGCCTCACCCCCAGTTGTCCTTTCTTGGTCATTTTCTGGAGCTGCTTTTATCGGTGCCGTTGCACTAAACAAGACAATTAGCTCGGCGAATCTTTAGCTTTTCAGATGGTAAGTGTTTATTAGAAGTTGCCAAGATGGATTAGTGACGTTCTGAAGGAGAAACCTGAGCTGCTGCTGTGGAAGTTTAAATTCTTTTAGCATTGCTACAATAAACAAAAACACGACCCCGCCACGCTCGTTCTGCTCCAGGTGAGCAGCCAAGTTGCTCCGCCTCCCTCTAGAATTCCACTTTCCGAGCCAGCGAGCCGTTCCTCCTGGTTTTCACTGGACCTTCTGGCTTCGTGGGGAAGAACGCGACTTTCCCGGAGTGCAAACTGTTGAGTGATTTGACCTGTTCAGTCGTTGGATATATGTATGTTTTTTTGGAGCAGCGGTCTGGAGGTGCTGGGATGAAGTATTTTGTTTGCTTGAGGAGTTTCATGCGTGAGCAGAAACCCCAGGGGAGCTCTCACTCAACGAGCCCCCCCCCCGCTCCTCATGTCACGACCCCGCCGTGACCCTCATCACTTCTCACTTCCCGCCCGGCAATTTTCCCACCGACATAATAAGGCTCCGCCCACGGCCTCGGAGGCCTTTTCTGATACGACCGGCGTGACCTTTCCTCCATAATCTGAAACCCTCGGAAAAGCCATAGGTCAGTTTAGTTTGGAAACATGTTTTCCCTTCTCGCGCCTTTCAAAATAAACTCCTCTCCGCCGCCGACGGCCTGGTGTCGGCAGGGAAGGGATGGCGGGGGCGGGGGGGTTTTCTCCCATAAAAAAAAGCAGCGCTAAAGCGCACGGCCGTTGTTTAAAGTGCAGGTGAAGTGTGTTTGCAGGTCAGTGCTGAGGCCCCTCTGGGAGCGACAAGCTTGTCAAACAAACAACCTCGCAAATTGTTGCCGCTTCTTTTCCCGCTTTTTATCGTTTCCTCAGTTCAAGGTTGTATTTCACCGCAGCTCTCTGCACACAGCGTTTCCCTCGCACACGTCTAGCAAATCCACGGACGACTCCCAGACTTGTTTCTTTTTCTCGCTGGATCGGGGCCTTCATTTTAATGAAGCAGTTTATGGCTTAAACAGCTGCGAAGCGTCCTTTTTTTCCCGAGCGTCGAGCCACAGGGAGGGACGCTCAAGCGCCTCCCCCAGGTGTGCGAGCGGGACGGCGGCGGGCGGCCCTGTGATGAACGAGCTGCTTCAAATGGATTCAACAAAAGCACCCTGGAGATTTTCCCACCGGAGCCACAACACCTTTTACCCTTCTGCATTATTCAGGCCGTTCATTGTCATCATATACAGACCTGGTAAACATCAGCATGTACACACACGCTCAACACTCTGGGGTCAGCGACTCCTCCCAGCATTGAACTCCATCATCAGCAGCTTCATGCAATAATGGCCTGAGAACGCCGGTTGCTACTGGTTACTACTGGTTAGTTACCACTACCGGTGCGGGAGAATCAGTCAGGATGTGCTGAACTCATTATGGGATGGCTTTGACAGAGGATGGATATCGAGTGTGCAATATGCAGCCATAATTACACAAGTTGTATGATTTCTAGATCAAAGCTTTGTCTTATAAACTATTAAAGCGTCAACAAAGCATCGTGGTTTATATTTCAGACTGTCAGTGTGTTTATGACGTTGAGAACTGATTTCATCTCCATTCTAATCAGACCCTGGAAATGGTTTTCATCAAGCACTAAACTCTTCTCACGCTTGCGACGGGCCGTCATTCCCAGACGGCTCAACGCGCTTTGAGATTTTCCTCCGTCACCGGGAACGTTCCTCTCTGAAATTCCCCGACTCATTCATGTTTTCCAGAGCCGGGACCTCCTGCGACCCCCCCCCCCCCCCCCCCACCCCCCCAGAGCTGCGAGCCCGTTGATTTGAAGGACCTCCCTTGAAAGGTTCAACTTCCCATCACATCCATATTTTGCTTTCTTTCCACATCACTTTGCGTGTTTGAAAAGTCCAAGTCCGGTTCTGCAGCTGTGTGAGGCTACCTCAAGTCCAACAAGTCTGAAAGTTTGGAGCGGCTGAACAGGACCAGCAGTCAAAACACGGCCCAGACGACCACCACAGCCTCAATTCTGACTAAAATAAAAAATCAGTTATCTCAACTGCTGCAATCAGGCGCAGTGAGCGATGGCGTGATTGCTGATGCTGTTGTTGTTGGCTTCGCCGGCTCTCTCCCCCCCCCGCCCCTCCCACCTCCTGTTCTCCAGAACCTGGATCTATATTTAGTGAACAGGACTGTGGTAATGGGATGATAAATGGGCTCGGCCGGGCCTAATTTCTGGGGGCAGGAAGCGGCTGCAGAGAAGCTGAGGAGTGGAGGCTGTAATTCTCCCCGGGGAGTCGCCGGGGGCCGAGGAAGCGGCCGCGTCGCCGCTGCAGCCGGAGCCACGCTGCCTTCGCGTCTTTCTGCCTTTTGCGATGACCTCCTCCCCTCCCTTGGAGCCGCACACGGAGTATCTGTGCGCACAGGGTGTCCCAAAAACATTTGACGTCATTTTTTAAAAGCAGTTATCGTGAAAACTTCCCAGTCGAGCTCGTCGGTCTGGACAGTTCACCGCAGGTTTCTTACGGGAGCGATTTCATCAGTGTTCAGTGTGTGCATCACCTGTGACACGGCACAGTGGCTCAGCTGGGCGAGTGCGTGCGAGCAGATTCCAAGACGCGCGATGACTTCCCTTTGGGAGTGAACAACACGGATCAACCTGGAAACACAACACAAAGAAAACATTCAGTATAAAATCTCAATCTGTTTCTATACATTCTGGCAAAAGTTGACATATATACTGTATATATGTCAAATTTTACTGTATATATATATATATATATACTGTATATATGTAGATGAAATTCTGTATGTAAACAGCGTTTACAGCGTGATATATTGTCCTACCCGGAAACTTGTTGTTCCTTTAGTGCTGTGAAATACGGCTCTGCTCCGCCGCTCTCTGCCAAATATTTCTCCAGGATGTTTTTTTTTTTTTTTTGTTTTTGCGGCGTAAACTGGAAATGAGAAATCTGTCGGTGGGGACCTGGAATCATTGGGATGGCGTTCTTCCACGTGGTAAAACATCTCGGGATGCAAGCGCAGTCTACAAAAAGCCCCCTAGACGCTACTATTTATTATGCATTAATATTTAGTTGTTTTCTTTTTTGGAAAGTCGTCGCTGTTTTTTTTAGCAAAGTGTTGCTTTTTCTTTTCTCTACCACTCTGTGTGACGACTCGGTGAAGTCGCGGCCTTTAACTCCACCAGCAGAGGGCGCCAACCTTTGCTAGCGTGGTAGCACACAAGTTGGGTCACACTGGCGTGTCCCTCGCCAACACGTCTCAGTCCGACGTGACAAGTTATGATAAAGGTGTAAAAAAACCCCTCCTCTCTCGCCCCTCTCTCACGTGTGCGTGGGTGTGTGTGTGTGTGTGTGTGTGTGTGTGTGTGTGTGTGTGTGTGTGTGTGTGTGAGCCGGGTAATCCAGGGCTCCGGTGAAGAGGCTGTTTGGCCTCTTGCTACTCTGAGGTAAATATGAAAATAAAGCTCGGCGCTAGCAAAGCCATAATTAGCCTGTCACTTCAAACTTGCAGCTCTCGAGCACCCGGCACCCACTTCACTTCGACAACTTCCCAAGGACCGCCCCCCTCCCCCCACCCTCCCACACCTCCCCCCCCCCCGACACACACACACCTCCTCCCCCTCAGTATTTCTCTCAACCTGTCAGATCTGGTCATGAGTGTCAGATTTAATCTGGTGCAGGGGTCGACCGAGGCCTGAGGTGCACGGAGAAACCCATCATTTCCAGTGTGTGTGTGTGTGTGTGTGTGTGTGTGTGTGTGTGTGTGTGTGTGTGTGTGTGTGATGGATAGGACAGATACAGGAAGAGATTGGGCTGCAGAAAAAGGAAACAGGCTGACAAATGCAATAAAGCCCCTCTGAAGAGCCGCCGCTTCACTTCTGCTTCACTTTGTTTGGCTCTCAGAGTGAATATGAGCCGGAATCTGAGCTAAACCTGCAGCGCTGCGCTACTCTTAGCCACGACTGGCTCTTTTTTTTTTTTTCTTTTGTTAATCACCGTTTCCCCCGCGCCGTTGTTTTGTGCAGTGAAACCAATTCCAGGCGCCTCCGTCGCGCCCGCCGGACGGCCGGACGGACGGACGGACACGGCGGATGGTTTGCGGATGCCGGCGACTGATTGGTTGTTTTGATGGGTGATTGCGTCCATCATCCGTGACGCCCCCCTCTGACCACCACCTTCTATCACTTCCAAATGAGGCCCCTGGCAACACAAAGCCGACGCTGTGTCGTGGCCGCCCGCCGCCGACCAATTTCCGAAGCGATTGCTAAATGAAGAAGCCGTATTTTGGTGCTCGGCGTGAACAAAAAAAAACGTCCTCGTTGCAGCCAAACCCGATGTTTTTCCCCCATTCAAATATAGCGCCTTTAATTATAAAGCTGGGAAATGATAAATCTCTCTGCATATTTGCATCTCGGTGACTTGACTGCCACAAGTCAAGTTTTAATACACACAAACGCCAACATCCAGCCTGTTAGCAGGATTAAGGCTCTCAACATCAACTTCTCTTAAAGTTGTAGTTGTAGTTGTCCACTACGCCATTTACGACTCATTTACTAATGCTGATCCCCCCCGCAGAACTCCTTGAGCTAGACCTGGTCACCAACCTAACTGAAGGTCTCTGTGGAAGCATGTGGACAACTCGTATGGAGTTTGATCACGTTGGACTGCTCGGCAGCAGGTTCACTTTTTCATTTCTTAGCTTTGTGAGTCAGTGAGCAGGTTGAAAACACTTATGTGACCGGACTGGACTGAAACAGACGTTTAGAGAAGTTCTGTGGCCGACGATGTGGAGAGAAAATGCAAACATTCAACGAAAAACCTGGCAGGTTGCCAAAGTTTGACTGAAGCACTGTTAATAATTTCCAGCGTTATAACTCAGGCATGATTTCACCCTCATTTACCTGTGGACAGTTTATCTTAATAATGCCAATTATGGATGAAAGAGAAACTTTTCCTGTGTTGGAGAGAAAGATGCTTCAATTGCTCACAGCTTCTCGTGCCTGCAGAGTGGAACCCAGGCGCCGGCTCTGTATTTGGTGAACTAAGCAGAAACATAACAGCAGGCGTCTGTTCTTGGATTTGTGGGGTCATGGTTAAGTGTTGGGGTTAGAGGTGCAGAGGAGGTGCAGAGGAGCGATGCCCCTGCCTGCAGTTTGGGGGGGCGGTAGGACAGGAATTTCTCTAATGAAGGAGCCCGAGCTGCCGGGTCGAGAGCAGGAACCACAAACACATTAGATCCAGTTGGGAGGAGCAGAGGGAGGAGAAACCAGAGCAGGACCAACGCTGGTCAAGATCTTGTCATTAGTCTTTCTGGGCTTCATTTCAGGCTTTGAGTGTGTTTACAATCAATCATCAGCCATATGTCATACAAGAAAAAGCCAGAGGAAAATACTTTTCTAATCTTTCCACTCAATTTGTCAAATTTCTACATTAAGTTTACTTTTAACGTTTAATCAACATGTCTAAAACACTTCATTCAACGCAATACATCAACTTTAACAATGATTAACAGGATTTTAAGCATTCAGCTTGTATGATATCTGGTAGCTTTTTTTTTATTTATTTATTTTTTTTTTTACAATTCTTAACAGATTGAAAAAGGATTCATTTTGCCTGTATATTCGTCTCGTCTCATATTCGGCTTTAAAGAATAACTGTTAGAGTGCGCTTGTAAAATGTTAATACAACAAATGAACAAAGTAATTAGAATAAATCTTATTTGCTACCGCAGGCTGGAATTCTGTTGTAGGGTTTTATGAAATAATACTCCTGAATGAAAACGACGCAGTAAAAAGAAACCAACCGCGGCCACAAAGCATTAAATGAAATCTCCTCTTGAATTAGAAATGAAAATTGTCTTCTCCGTCAAAATGCCACTGTCTAGTTTTGAGCCAGAGTTTTACCGAAATTTGTTTAAAAAAAAAAAAATAAAATAAAGAAAATTCTGATTGGGGCCAAAGGGGTTAAAGGCAAGAAACCATTGCGGACGTACATCTCATTGGAAGAAAAGTTTCACACTGTCTGGAAACTACAAAGGTGTCATTAGGATTCTCGTCCACGGCCGCTTCCCCACCCAAACACTTTATTTATTCTCTCGCACGCCAACGGCTGTGGGCGCAAAGCACCCTGAACTGTTGATAATCAATGTCGGGCCGTCAAAGCCCCGGTTGAGCTGCACCCTGGGGTGAGGCGTTGCTGTGTCTTATTTATGACACTCAATATGCGTGCAGGGATGGAGTGGACTCAGGGGTATCAGTAATCGTCTGCTATAACTTCCAATTAATGAGCCAGATGGTATTTCCCCAGCAACACCTGGGACGTCCAGGCGCTCCGCAGACAGGAATTAATTCCACTTAGAGTTTTGTTTCACAACGTGTTATCCCTCCACCTCCACCTCTCTCCTCATTCCCACCGCTGGCTGCTGGAAGCTTCTGGATTCTTCTCATGTCAGGTGTGACTGGAGGTGCAACTCCTCTCCTGTTGCAGAACACAACCTGCATGGCGCACTGGGCTAAATCGCGTTAGCTAGGCAAACACTGCAACGGGCTAGCACTGGAATGTGGGCAAAGGTCAAAGTCAGTCGCTCCTCAACTCACTGTGTGATGGTTTTGTTACATTTTTTTTTCTTTTTTCCTTTTATACATTCACATCCAAATGTAAACTATTTTTCGAAAAAAACCCCACTTATAATTAATAACTCAACTGAACAATAGGAAAACAAATTTTTCTGGACTTGTTTTTCTAAAGATCAATTTCCCAACTTTCTTTGGAAGTGGATCATTTTCCTGCAGGTGTCCAGGGTGAAACCCTGCCTGCTCCACACGGCTCCATGGAGGGGCTCCAGCAGACCCCCACCACCCTGACTGCAGGAGTCGGTAGAAGGTATAAAGATGGATGGATGGATGGATTATTTTCTCAAGGTTTATTACGATCGTTCTTGAGATTTTGTCAGAGAAATGCTCTGTAATGCTCTGTGGTGTTCTTTAAAGAGAACGGAACCGAACAAAATAAAGAAAATATTGGCTGCATAAAACAAAACGCCATAAACAAGGCAAAGCCTTTGGCCGGAGAACATTGCTGAAAAAAAAGACAGAAAATGTTGTTTTTCGGAGCAGAAACCATCGAAAAACGGAAGCCACGCAAACCAGAAGGCGATTTATGGGCATAAGTTACAAAATAAACAAAGTCGGAGATCATATCTATCTATGAGTTATTATTCTAAGGCTTGAAATGAGAAACACATGTGCTTGGATTCAAACTTTGTGCCAACAGAGCCTGAGGCTCCTGCACGTTGGTCAGATTGACTGCTACGTGGACGACAACATCGTCGAGGAGGAAGAGGAGGAGCAAAGCTCTAATATTTGTCCCTAAACGCCGTATCACATCACATTAATGTGGTTGGCCGTTGGTGTTATGACATCACTGTGGTTTCCACTGTGAAATAAATACAGCTATTCAATTCAACTGCTGGGTTTCATGGCTTGAGAGCCTTCCTGAAAGATGCAGGTGACTCTGACCTGAGCACAGCCGCTCTCCGCATTCTTTCATTTTAGTGATCAAACGTTATTGAAAAAATGTATCTTTGAAACCAAACCAAGAACCCACTGTGACTTCTAGGGGGGGGGGGTCTGCTTGTAAAACACAATGAGGGGAAGAAAATCACAGAATAACGAGCAAATCTGATCAACATTCAGTGAGCACTTTACAAAATGCATCATCATCATCATCATCATCATCATCATCATCATTATCATCATCAGAGAAGATGAGTGCGGCTCCTCCTGGGGGTATGAAGAGATGGGCTGGATTACTTATCCGGAGATGTCAGCGGCGTGATGCTGCCATCGCTCCGCCAGCGCACTCATTGGATTTCCGCAGTCAGGTTATTCCAAATATCGACACACATCGCCCGGACGATTTGGCCCCGCGTTACCACTCCCAAGCGCTCCATTAGGGAGGGAAACATGACGGAGAGACTCTCTCGGTTAATCTGCGGGGTGATGGGGGGGGGGGCGACAGCGATGGGGACGACAGCGAAAGGAATGGGAGCTCATCTCGCTCCAGCTGATTGTTGTTGATCGTTATGATTCTCATGATGATGATCACAGCGCTCCACTGGAGCTTTGCCGCTGTCTTGTTTCAAGGGGCTGCAGAGACCAGTGTTGGAGTTCTGGAGGTTGGGCTCGGTCTCCAGGCCACTTTTACCGGGTCTGGTCTGGCCCGCCCTCGCCCCTCTGTTCCCAGGGCCGCTTCCCTCCCTTCCTCCACGCTGTGATGTCATTAGTAGCTTCTCTTGGTCCAGAGTGAGGTCACTGTTTATCTTTGTCCCCCCCAAATAAAAAGAAGGGAAAAAAAACCCTCCCATTAAATCATTATTAGTCGGCTAAACGCCTCGGGGGGGAGGAGACGCCTGAGCGGCTGCTGGCCCGGTGAGTTATGACCAAATATTGGCCGTGTCTGACTGTCCCAACAATTGATGGCTCCGGTTAAGCTCAGTTTGATCCATAAAAGAGCTCCTTCCTTCTGCACTCTTGCTGAAGCAGCCCCCAAAACCCAAGACATATAAAGAGAGGGGGAGGGGGGGGGGCAGAGGGGGCAATGAGTCACAGGGGAACCACTCTTGAATTACCCACATGAAAGCAGAATCCACGGTACACACATCCACGAGATGTAAAGTTGATCGCGTCCTCGCTGGATATTGCAAAATGTCAGAACTCAGCAGAGTTATAGAGAGAGAGAGAGGAGGCCTTTCTTCTTCTTCTTCTTCTCCTTCTTCTTCCCCTTCTTCTTCTTCTCCATCCAATGGCAGGCTACCTTGTTGCGGTTCAAGGACAAAGACAAGAGTATCTCTTTTAAAAGCCCTCTTATAAAACACACATGACACGGTGGTTCCAGTCCGCCCAGCCGCGTTGACAGTGATGATGAAGTGTCGTCATTTTGGAGCCGGACTGCGAGTGGCGGTGCCCAGAAGCAGAGCTGCAGCCTCCAGTTCTTCATCCACGCATTGGGCTTCCCATTGGTTTTGTAGTCAAAAGCAAAGGGTTGAAATAAATGTACTCTTTAGCGTAAATCATCTGCGTAAAACACGTGAAAATCTTCGGAAAATAAAGTTTTTTTTCCATGACTCTTGTGCTCTCTGCCTCTGTTAAAAGTTAGCGGTGTCACTCCTGACAATTGTGTTCGATTGGGGACATTCATTGGCAATGCTGGACCATCTGATCTGGGACCTGCTCTTCCCCACTGGTCTGTTTTCCTCAGTGTGATTTGAACCAATGAAACCCAGGGCAAACCCATCATTACACGCAGAGGAAAAACTTCCTGTGTCGCCTTAAATACCAGCAAATAACCTGATGCTGGGGCCCATTGCAGAGCAGCTCCAGTTACACCTCAGTGGGTTTGCATTTCACTGATGGAAACATCTTAAAATGCAGGAGGTATCCACATCTTGAGTGGTCCTGTTTGTCAGGTGCAAGTCATTAGGTTTTAGTAGCGAGACTTTGCATCCGCTTCCCTTTGGTCTGTCGCAGTGAATCCACACTGCTGCTGCTTTTGACCCAATGCTTCCTCTTACTTGTTCTAAATGAAATTTCTGTGAGCCTTTTGATGCCCAGACGACCGTCATATTTTAGGAAGACATTTATTGTGAAATTTTATGAAGATCCTTTACGACTTGGTTCCTGCAGACAGTGTTGGTGTCCATTGCTTCCTTTCAAGCATAGCAAATGAGAAGACATGAAAGCGTATTCTTTATCCGCATGCTTTGGAGCTATAAATCACTGCATTAGTCTTGTTGGTCTTTGCACTTTGTGGCCATCATCAGTCTCAGCACTCTTTTTACATTACAACAATGTAATAACCAGATATCAGGTCCTTGTTGTGGTTTGGCAGATTGGATTCGACTCTCACTAAGTTTGAAACTCTTTAATTATCGAATCAAACTTCAACTCGGGTCATGAAACTGAAACTTGTGCAGAGAACAAACGCAGAGGTGAAGCTCCGTCCACTGTGTCTGACTGTGACCATTTTTACGACTGCGACAGACACAGAACACCTGCGATACGTCTCCACCTTTTTTTTTAAAACAGCGTCAGCGACGGCCACGAGCAGCGAGCAGGTCGTGAAAAACTCGATTTACTGGGCGGCATAAAAACAACCTCAAAAGGTCTCGGCCGGATAAAAAAAAGAAAAAAAAAAAAAAAAAAAAAAAAACCCTCGCTGGTGACGAGGTGAAAGCTGTCCTCCTCCCGAGGTGGCCGTAACGAGCGGCGCCTGCTGCGGCGACGAGGCCGCCACATCCGCCCATTAAACGGCGAGCGTCGGCCCCGGCAGTCATCACGCAGCAGCTGCGACTGCGAGGGTCAGCGGCCACACCGAGCCGGACCTTCCGCAGCGAGTCCCGGGCTAATGGAGAGGACGCTCATTATGCTTGATAAAGAAGAACATAAATCAGCAGGCGAGGCCTGACCCCGCCACTGACCCCTGCTGGACGTGGAGGGGGGAGATAAAAAAAAAAAAAAAAAAAAGAAATCCTCAGGGGCCGAGTTGGAGCGGCGACGATCTCGTTATGTCTCTGCTTTTGACAGAGCGGCGGCAGCGGCAGCAGGTTCTGAGGTTCGCTCAATTAATCTCCCTCTAAAATATCATCCACTTTTAAACTGAACTACACAACAGCAGCTTTCAAATAGCTCCAAATATAGCAACAAGAACTATGATTATATGATATGATTATTAATATTAAGTGAATTACTTTGACGAGAATTTCTATATTCCAAACACAAAAGTAACAAGCGTGTTTCCAATGCTAGCAGTGGGACGGTCGTCCAGATATTTGTGGACAAATGCAGGGAGCAAAAGTAAAAAAGTGGGGGCACTCATCGGCCAATCAGATGCCAGAGCCGGCCCCACCCTGTTACTGTTTAACCCAATACATCCTCTTACCTGTTTTCAATGAAATCCCGTTGAGCCTTTTGATGCCCAGATGAGCGCCATATTTTAGGAAGACATTTATTGTGAAAATTTATGTTCCAGCCCAGCATGAAGATCCTTTACGATTTGGTTCCTGCAGACAGTTTTGGTGTCCATCACTTTCTTTCAAGCATAATAAATGAGAAGACATAAAGTGTAGTTTTTATCCACATGGTTTGGAGCTATAAATCACTGCATGATACTTGTTGGTCTTTGCACTTTGTGGCAATCATCAGTCTGTGAAGTTGGTCTGTGAACTTTCATTTGTCGATTTTTTTTTTTTTTTTGGACTGATTTTTGCTTCCCTGCTGCTAAAGTTGTGCTGGCAATCTGAGGGCTGACATGCAGACACAGCGTGGCAGCACAACGAAGCTCTGAAGCTGCTGCATTCATTAAATGAAAGCACTCAAAGAGCGAAGAGAAATGTCGTCGTTTTTGAAAGATCCCATCAGAATCTGGTTGCGTGTCGCTGTGAAGAGACGAGGCCGCAAAAAAACCCGACAGCGTAGCTGAGCCACAACCAATGAGAATACAGATTTCTGTCTCGCAACAACCACGCAAACCTTCCATCTTTTCCTCCTGAAAGAAAGCAAGTGAGCGAGCTAGTGAGGAGTGAGCGAGCTAGTAAGGAGTGAGCTAGTGAGGAGTGAGCGAGTGAGCTAGTGAGGAGTGAGCAAGTGAGCTAGTGAGCTAGTGAGGAGTGAGTGAGTGAGCTAGTAAGGAGTGAGCTAGTGAGGAGTGAGCGAGTGAGCGAGTGAGCAAGTGAGCTAGTGAGGAGTGAGCTAGTGAGGAGTGAGTGAGTGAGCTAGTGAGGAGTGAGCGAGTGAGGAGTGAGTGAGTGAGCTAGTGAGTGAGTGAGCTAGTGAGCGAGTGAGTGAGCGAGTGAGGAGTGAGCGAGTGAGTGAGTGAGCTAGTGAGCGAGTGAGTGAGCGAGTGAGGAGTGAGCGAGTGAGTGAGGAGTGACCTAGTGAGGAGTGAGTGAGTGAGGAGTGAGCTAGTGAGGAGTGAGTGAGTGAGTGAGGAGTGAGGAGTGAGCGAGCGAGCGAGGTAGTAAGGAGTGAGCGAGTGAGGAGTGAGCTTGCCCGGCATGGCTGATGTGCAGCAGCTGGGGAGGATGGACGGGGATGATCCTTCACAGCTGTACACGTGGAGACATACGTTCACATGCGGAGGCCTGGACGGCTGCTGGAGACGGTTGTGATTCTTTTTTCAATTGAAAAAAAAAAATAATAATAATAATAATAATAATAATTAAATAGAAATTTGAAATAAAAGCCCGGATGAGGAATGTTCAGGATCAGGATGTTCCAATTCCCCATAGTTTGTGTTGCTCTCACCATGTTACACTTGATGTACATGATTAATAAGCACCAGATAGATATATAGGTATATAGATAGATAGATAGATAGATAGATAGATAGATACCAATAAAATAACAACTTTTTGCTTTTCAAAAATATCCTTGTTTTTCCGTCACTGCTGTTTTTCCTGTTGAACTTTTTTTCTTTCTAACTTCCTACACACCTCCACTTCTTTTCCTCCCTTTGCGTGGTGTTTCTATTTCTTGCCGCCTCCATTCGCCGCCTCGCCGGCTCTCCATAAATCTCACCTGAGGAACAGTGTGGAAAAGGAACGCTGAAATAAATCCGTCTTTTCCCGAGGCCTCGGTCCTCGGCCGGCAGGTAAAACTATCTGCAGGTGGAGGGGATGGAAGGTCGATTCGGTCGCAGAGGAAGGAGCTGCGCTGACCTTTGACCCCAGGCTGGCGGCTCTGACAGCGGCCGACGTGTTGCCAACATCCCTCGGAGTTCACCCCGTGGCTCGGGACCCCGCGGGGATACGGCTGGAATCCGCTGCAGGACCTGAGCGCCGCTGTTATTTCCAAACACACGGCTAATTTTCCGAGCCGACGCATCGGAAGCCAAGACAAATATTCCCTCTCGCTCTCCTGCGTGAGTTTGGATTATGGGCTGGACGTTTGACGGCTGGAACATTTTTGTTGCCACCAGCCGAGCTGGAAAAGGAAAAGCAAGAAAGAAAGAGAGCGAGAGAGAGAGAAAGAAGGGAGGTTGTGGTTGATGGCTTCAGTCGTTGCTCGCGTTTCCACTTGACATGAGGGCTGCGAGAGGACGCAGCCATGCAGAGACCGACCTTTGTAAAGTCTTTCATTGCATTGTAGTCCAGACCGCACCAACCGACCAGGACCAAGACCTTCTCAAGACTGGAGAGCATCGAGGTGGAGACCAGGCCAAGACACGTGGAGGTCGGGACCAAGATCAGAGCAAGACTGTAGATATCAAAGAAAATCACAACTAAACAGAACAAATGAGCAGTGTCAGTTTCTTCAATGCTACTTTGCCTCGAAATGAACGGAACAGCAACGTTTCTTTTCAGCAAGGTTTCCTTTAACGATTTTCTTTAACATTTTTGCTGCTTTGCCAACTATTTTGAACCATTTAAAAAAAAAATAAATAAATAAAAAAAAAATTATATATATATATAACACATATATACTTTTACTTAAGTTTACAATATGGAAAAAAAAAATCTTATGTATGTATGTGTTTTTTTTATTTGCAGCCTTCTGATTTGAATTTCAACAGCAACCTTTTCCCCACCGGCTAGCAATACATTTAACAATAAAATAACAACAATAAACCGATGAAGTCACAACAGTAATATCCTTCAATGAACGTCCCGTCCTGACGGACCCGTCAAAATACCAAAGAGCATTCTGGGATTTGTAGTATTAGCGGTGCCGCGGGCCAGAGTTTGACGCAGAGTGACATACACAGACACGAGGGCCAGGAGAGAGACGAGACGTCGCTCCGTGTTGAGTTCATCTCACTCCAACACCTTTTGGAAGGAAAACACAGAAGCCACCTGACTTGCCCAAGAGCATCGCGGCAGAGAGCGATTTAACATTTGCCTCCGACTGACAGCTGCCGCTGACAGAGCGCGCTGAGCCACATTAGCATGATGGGTGTCGGTTGTTAAAAAAAAAAAAAAAAAAAAATCACACACACACACAAAAACACAGCACTCCACTTGCTACACGACTTGGATGCCATCCAAGTGTTGGATGCAGCGTGAAAGGCTTCTCCTCAGATCTCAGTCAGGAGCTGGGAACTGCCAAGGCTGGAAAAGTAGCGGTTTAATTATCACGTTGCAAGAGCAGAAGGCTGCCAGGCCACGGTGCTCCGGTTGTGACCCAGGCGGCTGATGAAGTCGACAACGCAGAAATTCATTTTTCAAGGGGTTCTGATGAAGACTGCGGAAAGAAGGTTCGTCATGCACAGTCACAGCACTTCCTGCTACTGAGAGGAGCTGCTGTTGGATTAGAGTTCAAAACCTTCATTTAAGCTCTTATCTTTATTTATATATATATATATATTTATATATATATATATATATATATATATATATATATATATATATATATATATATATATATATATATATATTTGAATATGTTCAACATTATGAATGACTGTTTTCATTTAGTCTTCAACTATGAAGGAAACATCTGTATTTTATTTTTCACCTTTGTAAAAAAATAAACTAAATACAGATGCTGGTTCCAACATCCTAAAGATTCTACTTCCTCCAGCATTGACTGAGTTGAGTATTGTACCACTAACCAGTAACAAAAATTAATTCATTCATAATTAATTGATAATTAATTTAGATTTTTTTTTTAGGTCTTGCCAGTGGGTCCCTTTCAACGTTACTTTACCTTCGAAAAATAGCATTGAGTCAATTTGAGGTTTGAGAAGTCGTTCCATAATCAAAGCACAACAACCGCAGACGGACGTTTCACATCCAGATCTCTTTCACAAATAAATACCAAGTACATCAAATATGAATATAAATGAAATATAATTCTCCTGTGAGTCCTCCTTACCTGTCATCTTTACCCAACCTGCTCGGCCCCAGAGAGAGAGAGAGAGAGAGACACACACAGAGACAGACAGACAGAGAGACACACACACACACAGAGGGAGAGAGAGAGAGAGAGAGACAGAGACAGACAGAGAGAGGGAGGGAGAGAGAGAGAGAGAGACAGAGAGAGAGAGAGAGAGAGAGAGAGCGCCGCCTTTTAATGGGCGCTGCGTGACTAATGGGCCGGAGTTACTCATCCATCAAGGCGAGGGTGCAGACCACCACAGGGAGGGGGGGGGGCACCGTACAAACACTCCCTTGGTCCCCCCCAGAGGGTTGGGGGGGGGGGGGGGGGGTGCTGCGTTGGTGCTGCGGCGGCATGGGAAACACACAGCGGTGCATTGCCTCACTGTAAAGCTATGATAATTAGCAGCGGGCAATAAAAACATGCAGGCTAATTAACAGAGAAAAGCCATATAAAAGGAAGGAATGTGAAACAAGGAGGGGGTGTGTGTGTGGGGGGGGAGGGGCGGAGGGGCCCACGGCTCACAATAGGAAGGAATGTAGGAGACCAAACACCAGCTGAGGGTGTGTGTGTGTGTTCAACAAGTCTGACCGCAGGGCTGTGTGTGCGTGCGTGTGTGTGCGTGTGTGTGTGTGTGTGGTGTTCTTCAAAGCGACAGGCTCTTCATGTCTGCAGGTGTATTTTCTTTCTCCCCAACTCACCTGAAATGCGTCTTGGACATCGCAACCCTTCTGTCAAAACAAATTATTCTACTTCTTAAAGAAAGGAAAACATATCCTAGTTAAAAACACACACACACACACACACACACACACACACACACACACACACACACACACACACACACACACACACACACACACACACACACACACAATCCCCCGTGGTGGTAAAGCAATATCCTAGATGTTAATTTTAACCTGCCAAGCGGCGGCGTTGAGGGGAAGTCCAGAGCTCACCAGTGGGTTTAGTCCATTAACTGGCAACCTGCGTGACGTCAGGCTGCTGCTCCATCAATGATGATGTGCGATTGGCAGCGCCATTGTTTTCTGATGGAAGACGCGCGCGCGCGCGCACACACACACACACACACACACACACACACACACACACACACACACACACACACACACACACACACACACACACACACACACACACACACACACACACACACAGAGTTCAAACTATTTCAACTGTGACCTCTGCTGCCACTGGAGCCACTGGCAGTGCAGCTAATAAGACGGCAGCTGTGAGTGCAGCAGTTTGTTGCCAGAAGCGACAAAGAGAGCTGAAGTCACGGAGGGAGGATGAAGGGAGGGGGGTGGGGGGGGGTTTATTCTTCTCTGGTTTTTCTAAAGAGTTCCTCCACAGCCTTAATTGATAGCAAGACTGCCGCCTGGTAGCCTGAAGCAGCCTGAGGAGGCTGAAGAGGTTGAAGAGGTTGCTTCATCTTCACTTCTAGCTTCACAAGACAATGATAATAGGAACTCGCTCCTTCTGATTCTCCATATATGGAAGAGGATTAGGGCCACAAGAAAATAAAAAAATGACCAAGAAAGAGTTTTTTTTTTTTTTCATTTTGAGAGAAAAGCGGAATTTTCCGGATTAAAGCTGAAGCATCATGATGATCATTTTAGGTTCTAAAGGAACCGTTAGTGTTTTTTTTGTTTTTTTTTTGCCAAGTTAGACACTAAAGTCAAGTCTTTATCTTTCTGTTGACTCCCTGCTGTTTACACTGGCAGAGTCATTTTGGCTTCATTATTTACTCTTGTCTTGAGCACAAAAACACCTTGTAATTTGTCAGTTTGCAGAGGAGCTCTGCACACACGCTGAGGCGTCGCCTCCAGGACTCGTGGCTTTGGGCCAGTCGCTGTGTTTCAGTAGTTTGTAGTTTTCCGAACTCAGGAAGCCTGGTTTGGGTTCAGTCAGACGTCTGACATCGATGTCCAAAGGCAACGTTTAAACTGCATTATGGATTTCCGCAGATTCTCTACTCTACCTGTGTTTGCCGTTGTGGAAAAGCGTGCAGGTCGTCAGCGCGCACAACCTGTGGAGCTGCTGGATATTCTAAACTGCACCTTTGGTCTTCTGCTTTTACAGCCGGCAGCAAATGAACTGCAGTCCAAACAAAGGAAGCGAGGAGGAAGCTCAAACGCGACCGTTAGGGAGAAAAGAGTCTGAACACACAGCAGCAGGTTGACTGGTCAGTGATGCACCAGTGAGTCCTGCTCATTAGGTTGTGGCTATCAGCTGGATTATAAAATAAAGAAGAATTGAAGTGAAATTTATGATCACTGGACATTATCTGACGGTGCTCTAGTGTGGAGCAGCACAGTGGTTGATCGACACTGGTCTGCAACACTGGACCGAAGCCCACTGTGTTCGAATAACAGTCACGAGTGCACGACTTGGGGCTCATCCGCTGACTCGTTTTCCTTCAAAGCGAGCGATGCTCTCCTTGTTAGTGGGCAGCATGGACTCTGCAGTGGCTTCCGTCGCCGTCTCGCAGCCACCTGACCCAGACTTGCTTTGTTCCACTTCGCTCGCACCACTGCTCAGCCAGTGCACCTGAGCCCAGGTCAGCTCGTCTCCTCCGTGTGTCTGCGTAGCGGCACGCACGTGTGTGAGCTGCCCTGTCTGACAGCCCACCCCGGGGACCTCATCGCCTTCCTATTTGTGCCTTCCCAGCCGGCTGGGAGAACACCTGCCTGGTTGCCGCCGCTGGGCTCTGTGTCGTCCCAGGAGTTTTTGCGCTGTTCACTGTTGTTGTTGTTGTGCAACAGTTGCAGCTCGGCCTCGCCGAGGGGCAGCAGCTCGGCGACGCTCTGAGGCCACGCTGAGCCGCTTCACCGCCGCTTCACCGCCGCTTCACCGCCTCCGCCGCCACGGCCGCACCAGCAGATGGTTGCAGCTCGCCGCAAAGAAAGATTGAAGCGCCGCCTCAGTGTGGTGGCTTGCAAAAAAAAAAAAAAAAAAACACTTGTTTTGCTGCTCGAGACAAACGATTACCGAGCCGGAAACCAATACACGTTACCTAATGCATTACAAGAGTCCTCATAGCTTTTTTTATTGTTATTATTATTTCTACAGACACAGAGACTTTGTCCGACTATTATTTTCAGATGTAGTCTTGCATCATCATAATGGGATCAATGGCAGCCAGGTGATTCTAGCGGCGAGGCCGACTATCAGTCACGATGCCGCAACTGTACCAAAAGGGCCATTCTGTAAATATCGATTTCCTCCTTGCTGAATTATGGCGGGGGGGGGGGCTTCACCTCCGCCGCCGCCGCCGTCGGTGTCTGAATAATACATTCCAGCCATTTGCAGCGGCTCCCAGAGAGTCGACGACACGACAGCTCACTGTTTTCTCTGGCTGCCGCTCCGTCCTCCTTCAGACGGCCCGTTCAGCTCGTCCGCCGCCGTGAACGTGTTCCGTTCCACTCGGCCTTTATTTTTAGCGTTGAGTAGACTTGCAGATGGCCTACATAAAAATGAATGGGGGCTTCGTTTTTAACAGCGGCGCAGAGAATTGGCCGGCGCGCCATTGTGTGGTCTCCATTGTGGGAACGGGGGAGAAGTTTTTTTTTTCTTGGTGCGGCCGCCTTGCCTCTCGCTCGCCCACCAGCGCCACCAACGTGACGTGACTCTCTCTTTCTTCTCCTCCGCCTGAATAGGTTTCTTCTCTGGGTTTTCTGCCATACGGTCGCAGGTCAGTGCCTCTGAAGAGGTGTCGCAATGGTCTGGCCCCTGAAAGCAGTCATTTTTCCACCCGTTTCCATCGACTCAAGGCCCTCGTTTAAATTGCAGAGGACAAGAGCGAAAGTTCTGAAAGGGTGGAAGCGTTTTTCAAGGAGGCGAAAGAAAGGGGGCGATATTAATAAGGGTGTATGGAGGTGGTGGGGCGGCAGGCGGCTCCTGTTGAGATCACAGGAGATCCAGGTCAGAGGAGATGCTCTGAAGACCAAGACGGAGGGAGAATTCATCGGCAAACCCTAAAGACGGTCGTCTCTGAAGCTTCCCGGAGGTCTCATGTTTCATCTCCACGAGGAGACCTCGCCGCCAGTGCATGGATCTTCTCAGCCCTCTTTTTTTTTTACATTTTTTTTTTCTCCAATGGTACTCCAAAAAAAGCCACATTCAGCAGCTGTCCGTTTAATCTTTCTTTGCAAATGAATTTCCCCCCCCCCCCCGTCCCCTGAAGACCTCAGCGTCAGGTAAAGCAGCTGCAAAGAAAATACATCCCGCCGCTCGTGGAAATGTGCAACACTGACGATGGGAAAATTTCATTTGTGGGTTCAGCGCGACTAAAAGCGAACCTTTAAAAATGCAAACTGGCCTCACTTCCTGGCTCGGCTGGTAAAGAGAAAAAAAACCAAGCTGATTCGTGGATTGTTTGCTCCTTAATAAGTCAGCGCAGCGTTGAATACTTGCAGCTGTGTCACAAGCTGATAGGCTGTGGATAAAATACTTTTCTTGTGAATAAGGGATAATAACCAAAGACCTCAGCGCTTGGATGAGGACATGGGGCCAAAGAAGTGGCCTGGCTGACTGCAATTCTGCTGCTTGTGCAACGAGCAGACCTCAACTTGAGTTTTCTGTGTGTGTAAAATCTTAAAGCGTATACATATGGACACAGTTACATGCCAGTGTCTGTTTGACATCTGACCTCTAACTGCTCCAGTTGAAGGCGGAGGGAACTGCATACGGTATAATGGCTTACATGGCTGAGGATGTCACTCATCCTGGGTTTTTCCTGGGTTAAATTGCTGGAGACAGACAGTGTTTGGGTGCAGCACTCACGAGGTCCACATGTGCACTTCATTTGGGTTTCTAAGAAAGCGCAGTTGCCTCTTAATGTTTGTTTCCCTTCTTTTTCATCACTGGAATGTTGTCAAACAAAAAATTGATTACTTGGACTGAGTTGTGTGAGAAACAGATTGCAACTTTAAAGCTCGATGGGAAACTGGGGAACAACGATTCCCCACTTGTGTTTCTCACTGGACAGTTGATGCAGAGCCAGCAGGTTTGATCCATTAAAGAAAGAAGGAGATGGATCAAATACCTCACTGTTGCTGAGACTGCTTCAAAGATTGTTGCAATTGGAAGGTGGGAGAGCCCAAATGCAGAAGCTTCTTAGTCACAAACCCTAAATCCTGGACTTGAAGTGTTGACAAACTACCACAATAACGGCGCAAAATTCAATCAAAACCAAAAACCAGGTACACAACTCACCCACTGACGAGAGGCTTGCAGAGAGCAGACAGGACAACAGCCTGACACAGGGAGACTGGGACTAAATATACATGAAGGTGGGGGAACACAGGTGAGAGCAATCAGACAAAATCACCCAATGGTAGGAAGTGAGGGAGAGTACAAAATAAAACATGAAGTGAAGACCTGACAAAGTGAAACAGCAAACACGACGCTTGACAACAGTAAAACAAAGCAGGCCTGACTTTAACGAAGGAGACAGACAGTGAGCGATGGAATGTTAAATAGAAGCACGAGTCAAATTACCAAATTGATGAAAGCAACTGAACAGAACCTCGCAGCAGATCCAGCAGAACCAATCAAAAGACGAGACAGGCTGAACAAAACCAGGATGAAACAATTTTTTTTACGGGAATCTGTATTTGATATTTGTACCCCTCCCATTTTTTTTTTATTTTTTATGAGTAAATCAAACTGTTGGCTGCATGAATGTTTTGTCTTCTGCGAGAGGTCACTGGTGAGATGTAAAATGCTCCATCAGTTTCTTCCAAGAGGAAAAGTCATGCATGGTCGCTTCCAGCAAACTCCCAGAACAATCTGCCAAAGTCATGTGGACGCACAAATGTTGCCGTCGCGCTCTCACTGTGTTCTCGTGGGGCTTCTAAGGTTTATGTGAACAGAGATGTCTTGCAGTTGAGAATTAAAGAGCCACATTAAAAAAAAAAGAAAAAAAAAAAAAAGAAAATGTTTAACAAGGAAAGCAATAAAAGGTTTGGATGGGATGTGTGTTCCTCAAGACTTTATCTGCCGTTATCACAGCCCGGCTGAAGGGGATTTGGAAGTTTGGCCTAGGTTTTTCCCAGAGGGCTGCGCTGGTGGGAGGAGCCTTCAGGTCCGCGCCAAAGTGAGATAACGCCGTCTCTATGGAGCTGTGCGCACGAGGGCATTGTCACGTTGCAACAACAGGAAGAGGTCGAAGACAAACAGTTGACGAGAGTGTTGAAACTGCATGATTGTACGTGGCTTATTTACCACAATGCACATTTATTTCCCTTCGGTGGGGCTGAGAGAGCAGATCAGGGAGAGACTGTAGCTGCCTTTAGATTACACCTAGAACTTTGCTAAACCTAAATATGGCAATAAAACCTGGTGATGGAAACACCTAAACTTGGAAAAACCTCTCAAATGTGGCTGAAAGGTGTTGATGCTCTCATGAGGAGGTTTTTCCACACGCATCCATATGGAGGGATAGCGCTGAAGTCTCATGGAAACACTTCCTTCTGAGGATGAACCTTCCAGGCTCCCGTTGATTTGGACAAGAGCAATAAATACATAAATAAATAGAAAATAAAAAAAAAAACAATGTGTTCCTGTTTACAGCCTCAACTCTCTCGGGAGAGCTAATGCTAATGCTAATGCTAATGCTAATGCAGGATCACGCAGAGATGATGAGCTCAAACACTCTCGTGAAAGTCCAAAGGCCATAATGCCTTCACATTCTTATTTGTTTATTGGATTGTCCCCTGTAATGCTGCCAGTTTAAGTCGGTGGGCGCTCATCCATCTGCACAAGATCATCCGCCAGACAGTTTACAGCCACGGATTAAACCAGTTGCCTGCACCATCGGTGCGTCCGAGCACAAACTGGACGTTGGGATTTCTGACTTCGACGGGTCAGATCTGCAAATTTAGCACCAAATGCTAAAAAACAATCCAGCCAGATGGACAATAAGACGTCAAGGTGAGATAAATTGTGATGAACTGGTGCAGCTTCCGCAGCCTTAAGCTGATCTCATCATCTGGCAGCAGGGTTCGTACAGTCGGCTGCTAATCCTGCTCCTGCCGACAGGTTCCTGGATTAGCCACACGCATTCTTCAAGTCCCAAACACTGGTGGCATCCGTGAGATCCATGTTACGAGTCACACGTTTTCTTACGCCTTCGCGAAGGTTCTATACAGATGCCCTGACGTAGCTCCGTCTTTTGTGACCTTTGTGGCTGCAGAATCAGCTGAGAGTAGGCGAGAGAGCAGGAAGCGGCAGAGAGATATTTTTGCCCCAGACGCCAAACACAGATAACACAAGACAGATTATCAGTGGGAAGTCCAGTTTGAGACATTCCCACAAAAACCAACTACAAGCTTCACAGTCTTGTTCTCACAAACTGGACCGCTGCTTTTCTATTGATGTTAATTATGATAACAAATCTTAACTGGACAGATTGTTTTATTTTTTTTTTAAAATGAGGGCAGGCATGTGAATAAACAACTACACGTAAAGCTACCACATTATAGCCAGTGGCTACTTCACATCCTGCACAGGCTGATTGTTGAGGAGTGAAGGCAGCAGATCAGGTCCATGACATCCGTATCAAAGTGCATTTGTGATCCAGACTCGAAAGCATTACAAACATAATTGCATTGTTATTTTAAGTACATCATGCAGCCTGAATGCATTGGCAAGTTACTGCTAATCCAGAAACTCCAGTGCGTTCCAGTGCAACTCTCTTTATGTCCCATCTGCAGTCCAGCCACCAACAATTAAACCATCCCGTGTTTGCCAGTTCATTGTTTGTGCACTGATGGCAAACGTGCAGCAGAAGGTTTGGGGTTCTCTGCTTTGCTCCTTCCAAACTGTCCAGGAGTGGGAGCGCTAGGAGGCAATCTGGGGTCGTCCTCCAGCTGGATCCAGGGGATTAAAGCCCCTGATCTCCTGACCTGGAGTCAACGCCCCCTCAGATGGCTGTGCTGTGGCGTCAGGACAGGTGCTGTGCAGATTGGCCAGGCCGTCACAGAGTTGACTTGTCTTGTCTCCAAGCGCCGCTCTTTGTCCTTTAATCACAACAGTGGCCTGCAGCCTGGTCCTTCAGACAGCTGCTGCTTAAGACCTTCAAGCTGTGTGTTCAGAGTTGCTATTCCGCACACCCTGGCTGTGGTTTATTTTTCCTATTGTGTCCGTGGTCTTCCAACCGGTCTGGCCATTCTCATCCCACCCCTGATATCAACAAGGCCTTTTTATCTCTGGCCGTCAGGACCAGCGAGACCTTCTCTGCTCAGCACAGCACAGACAAGCTGGCAGGTGCTGCTGCGGTGCTGCTGGGCTCCCTGAAGGTTCACTGCTATTTTCATACCAGGGTGTTTCAAGACGAGCAGGTGCTCAAATCCTGCAGGAGACGACGGACACTTCATCACAGGATTGTTTACACCGCTCACAGCTCAGAGTCAGCACTGACTCATGAAGAGCGTTTAATTGCAGCGGCGCTGAGGGACCCAGTGAGAGGAACCTACTGATAGCCCAGCGGAACCACAGCAAGCAAACCTCTGCTGCTCCTCCGTCTCCATCAGTGGGACAGCTTGGACCGCAGCGCCCGCACCGTCTCCAACTCTTTTTGGAATTTACTCATTGCGTTTCGTTTAGGCCAGCGGTGGGCAAACTATGGCCAGGGGGCCATATGTGGCCCGTTATGCTTTTTAATTCGGCCCCCCCAAACTTGAAGATATGATATTAATGGTCAGTAACACAATAGCTGAATTTCATGCATTTTTTTCCCCCAGTGTTTCCAGAGTCATTTCAATAAAGAGCTAAACACCCTGGTGGTCTAGGGGTGGGTCTACATGGTTCTAGATGGTTCTAAGAGCTCAACACCCTGGTGGTCTAGGGGTGGGTCTACATGGTTCTAGATGGTTCTGGATGGTTCTAAGAGCTCAACACCCTGGTGGGGCTGCAAAGACGCTGATTTGGTTGCAACTTTGCTTTGCTTCATTTCCCATTGACATCACAGCAACATGTCGTCTACACATCTCATGATTTCCTCCTATGAAACACTCCACATCCATCTGCTGCTCCGCCCCCCCCCCCCCCCCCCCCTGTCACATTTTAGAACAGGAAGGAGTGGAGACGGAGCTCCTTCTCTCGACTCCCTCGAAGCTGCAGATTAATTGAACCAGATTTGTTTTATTTTTTTGTTTTTTCAGCCTGTGAATTAACTCCAGATTAGAGAGGAGCAGCTGTTCACCCTGCAGCCAAACTGGGATGGGATGTGTGTATGTGTGTGTGTGTGCACCAGCAGACAAATGTCCAGCTCTCTCCCACCAACTGTCTGGACACGGCCAGTTTTCCATTACCCCGACTGTCCCAGAATAACCGTCAAATAAATCAATGAATCAGACGCCAGCGTTACAACGACAAAGAAATATTTATTAAATCCTTTTTTTTTCTTTTTTTTTGCTTCTTTTTTCATTTTGTTAGTCATAGCTGCTCCAACACGTGTATTTACAAAGAAGAAATAGCCTTGTTTTGTTTTGTTTTTTTTCCGTATAAAATTCAGGTGAAGCATTGAGCAGGAGAGACATGGCAACTGATGAGCTCGGGAGAGGATGCGCTTCATATAGGCACGAGGTACGCTGACGACGATATCAAAAGAAAGGTGCAGCTTCTGTGGCACATCCATGACTCGATGAGGGGCGGGAACAAAACCTTCCCGATGCACGGACAAAAAAAAAGAAACAAACACGCATCCTCGATTGATTTTTTTTTTTTTTTTTAGCTGTTGCACTGAGACTGGTCTGGCGGTGCCGCAGGCTGCAGGACACCAAGACGCAGCGAAGTCATTAAAGTCCTTCCAGTCGGCCTCCATCAAACGTGACAATTGAACCTCTCGGCCTGTGAGTTTGTAAAAGGTCAAAAGGTCAATTCAGGGCTTTTGCCGTCATCAAACCATCCCAGCAGCAACATCGTGGACCTCTTGGTCGCAGAAATAATGAAATAAAACGCAGCGGACGCAAACTTTTTGCCGCTTCTCGCCGTCAAAACCCCCCCCCCCCCCTTTCTTTTTTTTTCCTTTTTGTTGACGCGTGACTGTGACCGTGACAGCACCGCCTGCTGGTCAAGCGGTCAGTGTTTGCGCGCACGCACTCAAGTCAGTGCACACAATGTCTCTGCTCTCCCTGTGTGTGTGTTTTTTTTTTTTTGTTCCATACAAAAGACGTGTACAATGAAACAAAAACCATTCATATCAAACAACAAACTTTCCCCCCCCTCCCCTCGCTAAGAATATTACGGTGTGAGTGATATTGTACTTTTTATATAAAGAGGTGCGGAGAAGAGCGCTATCGCTGTATGTTACAACAGGCTAATTGTTGGATACACGGTACCCACCAAGAAAAAAAAAAAGGATTTTTCTTGTCGTGTCTTGGCAACGTTTTCAGTGATGCAGGACTTCAAAGCTCATCCGGAGTTCTCCAGCTTTGACTTCACCACGCAGGAATCTGCACTCAGCAAAGTGCAACTTGGAGCTGAACTCCACCAGGAGATTGTGGCTGCTGTGTCCTGGTGAGGCGTTTAATGGCTGTGAGCTCTTTTCCTTCTGGCTTTCAGTCAGTTTGTTACGTCTCGATTCAGAGCAAAATGTAAAAACGTGGTTCCGGATTTTCAAATTAAAATTCGCTTCCGCATCAAGATGATAATATGAAGCAGCGTTTCAGCGAAAGTTTTACAGGAAGCCGTACAGGATACCACTTTTCTGTAAGACTGTAAAATTTATATATATAAATTTTATATATATTTCCTCAGGAATATGTAGAATATGGGCTGAACCACAGACTTCAAACTGTCTGGGCTATTTTAGGTGGCGCTTGTGTGGGCGACTCAGCCTGGTTTCAACCACATGATTGAAATATAAAGGGCAGGGAATGCAGTGATTGACAGCAGAGCCCGGCCACTCGTGAAGCCAGGCGGCGGCAGAAGTGCTTTGACCTCCAGTGTGCGTCAGCCCTTTCTATCTGGCATGTCTGAGCTTTTTTTTTGTAGCATGAAAAAAAAAAACCAAACCAAAACAAAACAAAACGTCAGCTAAGACTGCAACTCCAATCGCAGATAAAACTCATCAGTCTTCAGTCGCTCGTACGAGGCCCAATAAGTTAAAAACCGTTTGGTCTCCGTCACTGTGTTTGATTTGCTCTCCAAGAATCTGCAGCGCCTCCGTCACTGCCTCACTGAAACGTCTTTAATGCAGGAAAGCCTGCTGCTGCTGCTGCGGCTGCTGCTGCAGTTTCACCTCCGTTTCTTTTCTTTTACCCCCCCCCCCAGCGCCACGTCAAGCACGACAACATCCCTGAACTGTGTCGGATATTCGCCGCTATGTACAACAGTCGTGTTATGACAGTGACTCACAAAAGCAATAGTGTAATATTAAAAAAAACTACAATTGTGACATTTTTAATGACAGAATTGGAAACACAAAGATCCTATGCTGTTGTTTTTTTTGTTTTTGTTTTTTCTCTTTACACCCTGACGTCACATCAGACTTTCCCCCCCCCCCCTCCTTCTCTGTTTGAACAAACAGTCACAAAAAGCATCCATGGATACCACGCAGACACAGTGAACTCGAACTCGGTGATTCCAACGGCCGTGTGGAACAAAGTGTGTGTGTGTGTATGTGTGTGTGATATGAACTAACTCAAGAGGTGCTTTTTTTTTATTGCCTTTTCTAATATACTTGCAGACTAAAACCAGAAGAGAGAGCGTGAGAGAGAGAGTGCGAGAGAGAGAGAGAGAGTGAGAGAGAGAGATAAAGAAAGCACGAGGACCTCACAATAAATAGGAAAATACATTTTTGCCTGGCAAAATACCACATGGACTTCTACGCTCCGCTCAAATATTTTACTGTACACTCGTGTCGGCTGCTACAACTGAGTTACGTGAATCATTACAAAACAAATACATTAATCCATCTTGAAACTGCCCTATCAACACTAAAGCTCGAGTGCTTCTTCAACATTTCGTTCTTTCTTTTTCTTCTTCCCCCCCACCCCCCATCGCTCTCAGCTGGAGTCCTCGACAGTCCGAGCGCAGGCGCCCGACTCTTTTGATTTTCTTCTTCTTCGTCTCGGAGGAAGCGGCCGAGGTCGCAGACTTGACTTCACTCCGAGCGTTTGGCAACTCGTCTCCTGGCGACGCCCATCTCTGCTTCCTTCCTTCCTTCCCTCCTTCCTTCCCTGCGATGCGTCGCTTCAGGTCTCATCCACAACCTTGTTGGCTTCTGACTCCGCCTTCTCCTGCTCATTACTAAGTTGGGGGTTTATGTTATGTTTTCCTGAACATAAAGAAAAAGTCTGTTAAAAAGTCTGTAAACCTTTCTTTTTTTTCTCGGGGTGGAGGGTGGGGGTGGTGATGGGAGGGGCTCCGCTGTGCTTCTTTGCCGCTCCGAGCTAACAGAGCTACTGACTGAATGTGAAGCGTGTGAGTGCTGGTCCTGGACGCCCAGCAGGGTTTGATATCTGCTCAGTGCCAGCGCAGCGGCAACGGCCACAAGGCGGCAGCACCGCCGCCCTGCGTCATCAGCACCAATCAGTGGTTGGCAAGTCACATGACTGCGAAGGCTTCGCGGCTGAAGTCCCTCCTTCTCTCTCCTCCCAGAGAGATTGTCACAGTTGCTTTTTTTTTTTTTATCTCTATCGCCATTTTTTCATAACTTTTTCTTTTCTTTTTTTGTTTTTCTTCTTAAAAAAAAGTGCTCCTTAAGGGGGAGGGGCATCGGGGGCGGGGGAGGGGCAGTCCAGTTCCTGCGTGGCGGCTTGGCAGTCCGTCTGCTCGCTATAAAGACAGGATGGCGGCCAGCAGGAAGAGGGCGCCGCTGAGCAGGACGGCCGAAGTCTGGCGGAGAGCGGCCGAGTTGACGTCCCGCCGGGCCGGTTCTGGAGACTCGTGACCGATGTCGTCTGCAAAGACAGGCCGAGAGGTCAGTGCTCCGTCACACACACACACACACACACACACACACACACACACACACACACACACACACACAGCTCAAGCCAATCAAAACGGCCGTTTTACGATCATGCACGGCTGAGAAGAAAATGACACGATGGAAAGTTTTTGCTTTTTCAATTTGGTTTGGATTTGGTTTGGAAATATGAACCTTTATGAAATTATGTTCTGGAAAGCAAAGTGCCTTTTATACGAAAGAGGATTCGGGCCACGAGAAGAGAAGAAAATATGACAGGAAATTGATTTTTATTCAAGTTTTCATTTCGAGTCATCAGTTGAAATTTTAAAAATTTCAACTTAATTTGCGAAATTTTGTCTTTTTTTTTTTTTTTTTAGGACTTGAGACATGAGTCAGATCTTAATGCCATGCAGTTTGTGTTTAGTGAGTTTATGGCTCATTACATTCTGGCAGTGGCTTAACAGTTGGCGCACAGAAAAAGAGTAAATGAATCTTTTCATTTTTTTATATAAACAGCAGCACAGTGCAATAATTGGCCTTAGAAAGGATGTAGAGTTAAATCAGGTTAGCGAAGCCGCTAACAGTGCGACTCAGCGCTTCATTAGAAGTGATGAAACTCGGGCTCGGCGCTCTAGCAGCTCTCTGGAGAATTCCACTGACGTCTAAACTCAGTTCACCTCTGAAACAAATAGACAAATATTCCCCTCTCATAACTGACAAAGTGAATCATTCACACAAACTGAATCATTGCTGCGCTTCTGCTCACAAAGAAGAACACAAAGTATCGCAGCAACGGCCGAGTCAAACAGCGCCCGGCGCTGGTTCCCACCAACCTCTGGGCTCTAAGGAGTTGTGACTGTTGTCGTCAAAGTCCACCCCTTCCTGCGAGCTGCCAGAGTTCTTGGAGCAGTTGTCTTGAGGGACAGAGAAGAAGAAGACACGAGGAGGTGAGAGAGGAGCAGAGGAGCAGAGGACGGAGAAGCAGGAACGTGAAGCTGGGACTCACTCTGAGGCCTGACGAAGACTTTGAGTCGGAGGCAGCTCCTCCTCCCCCTCACGTCGGTGATGGAGGCTGTGAAGAGAGTGAAGAGAGTGGAGAGGTCAGCGACTGAGTCGTCAAAGGTCGGCGACTGAGTCATCGCCACGGAGACGACGACGCAGTCCCAGCAATGAAATACCTTCATCGTTCAGAGCTTCAAAAATGTGCAAACATCGTATTTCGCTCAATGACTTGGCAATAGGTCGTCGATGTTCACAGTGGAACATATTGAACCAGGACATTTCCATGTGTATTTCAATGTTTCAATATTGAATAATTCCAAAAGTTCAAACATTGTCACATCCTGGAGACACATTCAGAAGCATTTGTAGAGACGTTTCTCTCTTTGTAACCCAGAATCAGGTGATATTCTTCAGAATCCACCTTCACCGTAAACCATCGTCAATTAGCAGCATTCACATGTGTGATGTCATCAGTGCAGTTAATAATTAAATGTGAAAAAAAACACCAACAAAAACCAAAAAGTGTAGCGTCTGTCCTCATGTTTTGTCAATTTCATCGATGAAGATCTGGACACAAACAGCAGGAAGCAAACGAGCTCTTGTTCCTCAGAGAAGCCCTGCGGGTTCCTCCTTCAAAATAAAACATCATGAACTACGCCGGCCTGGAGAGCTTTATGGTTTGCTCAACCTGCTCCATAATTCATGCGGTGCAGCGGCTCAATCTCACCGTCTTACTTCCACTCTGGCTGCTTTTGCAGATGTGTTGCCGTAGCCGGCGCTCACCTACAAAATCTCATTTCCTCCGTTTCCTGATTGTGAGAGCCGCTCATTAAAAGCTGCTCTCGTGGCGCTGCTGTGATTATTCTGCAAATCTCATTTGTTTTGCGAGCACTGAGCAGCCAGTGGCGCTGACCCGGTCCAGATGAAGGCCACCGGTCCGACTTCTTGTCTGCACTATTTCCCTCAAAACATGTTTTTTGTGTTTGTTCTTGTGGTGGTTTCATTCAGCCAAACTCTTCCTCCTCCTCCTCCTCCTCCTCCTCCAGCCTTCCTTCACAGCAGGACCTCTTGACTTTCTCCCAGCGTGTGCCTGGATTTTCCACCAACGTGCACTCTGCGTGTTTTGCGGTTGCGTTTTGGACGAGCGTGAGCGTCCGTGCTCGCTCTTCGTCCGCAGACACTCTCCACCTCCGTCTCTCCACCTCCATCTCTCCATCCTCTCCTCCAAACCGGACGCTCTGACGGCTCCTGGCTCCTGACAGAAAAAAGGAGCCGATTCGCCGTTTCCACTGCAGCAGAAGCCTCCGGCTCTCCTTTCAAAAAGGCATTTTATCAGATGGCGCGGGGGGCGGCCAGCAGATAAAATCGTCTTTAAAACTTCTCCCCGAGTGGAATAGTGGAGCTGAAGTAGCAAGAGGGAGGAAGTGAAGGAGATACGCGGCTCCCGTCTGCGGGTGTCGGGTGACTTACCTCACCCTCAACACAACGTCTCCATTCTGTGTCTGCACTGGAGGAGCTGCATACTTGGCACAAGCCTGGCCGTCATTATCTCTCCCTCCTTCCTCTATTAAAAGTCGTCTTTCACACCAAGATCTTTGGCAGACAGAAAAGAAAGCAAAGAAGAAGAAGGAGGAGAAGGAGGAGAAGGAGGAGGAGGAGGAGGAGAAGAAGGAGCCGCCGCAAAACTTCCAGACATCCCCAAAAGACGGAGGAATAATGGCAGGAAATCATTTAGAAATTTTGACTGTCATATAATTCAGATAATATACCTGTCATTGACTTCCTTCTTAATGTCCCATTAAAAGACCCACAGAGGGTCTTCAACAGGTGGCCTAGAAATCTCACAGTTGACTCTTTCTGATGGAAAAAGCTGTGAGCCGTTTTTTTTCCATACAGGTGAGCGAGTGAGTATTTTCACAATATTTTTAATTAAATACATATAGTAATATTCAATGATTTCTTTTTTCCAAAATGAGAAGAGAATCAAGGTCCTGTCTCAAACGTAAAGTGGAAATGTTTCCTTTTAAAATGCAGTTTGGTTGCTGGCTAAACTCATTCAAGAGCTGGAAACACCAGTGTGTGTATTGTTGAAGAGTTGAGCTGTGGAACTGCTGCATTCTGCGTGGAGTTGAGAAACTGAGAAACTGGATTCCCACAGTCTGAGTGGAAACATGGAAACAAAAAGTCCCTCAATAATCCAGTTAACTTCTGGCCAGCAGGCTGAGGTTCCTCTTCCTGGGACACTCGTCAAGCTGGAGGAACACCAACCGCACTCAACACGTGACTTTCAACTTGTTCTGACAAGTAGCCAAACTCTTCTTCTTCTCCTCCTTCTTTCTTCTTCCTCCTCCTCCTCCTCCTCTTCTTCTCAAAGAAAGGACAAACAGCTTCTGTCCTCAAGTTCTCCACCACGTTTCTCTGATGTCACCAAACTGTCTTTGTAGGTTGTTACTGCCCACCTGTGCATCTCACCTCAGCCCCCCCCCCCCACACTCCCCCCACACCCCCTCCACCAACAGAGAGATCACAGGGCGGCGGAGGGGAAGCGAATCAGACGCATGGCCACGCAAATACAGCTGTGTCACATGTTTCTCTTTTGATGGTCGAGGTTTTAATCTGCGGCAGCAAAGAAAACCTCCAGTCTTCTTCTTCTTCTTCTTCTTCTTCTTCTTCTGGAGCACCAGCATTAATATCATTTCTTCAAGCTAGCGGGCCGGATTAAAAAGCTTAACGGGCCCTATATGGCCACCCGGGCCGTCGTTTGCCCACGCCTGGTCTACAGGCAACCCCGGGCGGGGTTGTTGGTTGTTGGAGGGGGGTGTACAGAGAGGGTCTCCCCCCCCCCCCCCACCCCCCTCCTCCTGTCTGAAGCTCAGGGGCTTTAGCAGGGAGACAGGCGTCTCTCTCAGGGGGGTTCAGACTCTCAACTGTCTCCTCTGGAAATTGGATTTCTATCCCTCAGATTAGTTCGGGGTTTCCCTCGCTGCGCCGCCGCTCTACTACAACAACACGCCGCCCTCCGCAGGGCCGCCAGGGGCCTCGCAGGCCAGACCCCACGACCTCTGACCCCTGAGGAAACCGGTGCTGGTGCCGATCCAGGCAGGAAGCTCCGGGTGTCCGTCTCTACGCGCCAGACTGACTCCGCCCCCCACAAGAAACCAGAAGAAAGGCAGGTGTCGTTTGTTTGTTGTGGCCCCTCCCCCTCGCCCTGGGCCAATGACGGTGGCGGCGGGACAAAGAGCGTCTGTTTTCACCAAGACAAGCACCCCCACCCCATGTAATTTACATAACAGTCAGTGTACAGACTCTCAGCCTATATCAGATGTGCGACACTGCTAATAACAATGAGCCATTGTTGGGTTTTGTTAGACACACAAAAAATACACACACAAAAAAAACACACATGCAGCGCGATGAAGCTGGACGGCAGCAGCTGACAAAACACAGTTCACTGTAAGCAAACTTCTCTGTGGGGGGGTCGGGGGTGGCAGTGTGGGGGGGTGGAGGGGGTGGGGGGGTGTAATCCATCTGGATAAATGTTTTGTGGCATGACTGACGCTGCAGTAATCCTTCCCTGCTTCCCTCCTTACCTGCTTCCTTTCCTTCTCTCCTTCCCTGCTTCTTTCCTTCCCTGCTTCCCTCCTTTCCTTTCCTTCCCTCCTTCCCTGCTTCCTTTCCTTCCCTGCTTCCCTCCTTCCCTGCTTCCCTCCTTCCCTCCTTCCCTCCTTCTCTGCTTCCCTCCTTCCCTGCTTCCTTTCCTTCCCTCCTTCCCTGCTTCCTTTCTTTCCCTCCTTCCTTTCCTTCCCTCCTTCCCTGCTTCCCTGCTTTCACATACAGCTGAAGGTTTGGACACAAACTAGTGTTGAGGTTCTGCTGCTGCTGCTGCTGCTGCTGCTGCTGCTCCTTATAAAGTGGTCTGGAGACCAAGACCAACCTCCAGTGCTCCAGTATCACCAACACACGTCCCAGAAACCCACCAGCAGTGACGCTAAGTGACCAATGCCAGGCATTGCTGGATGACTTGGGAATGTTGGAGACGTGTTGGAAGAGTTCTGGTGCTGGGCGGGTCAGACTCACTCTTTCCATGTAAACAGCTGGAAACGACGTGACGACAAACACATGTGAGACGTAAGGCTTTGGTATTTCCCCCCCGAGGTGCTTCAGTCTTTCAGCCTTTGTGCTTTTTCATCTCACGCTCAGAAGAATCAGATCCGGCTCTCCTCTCAGGGAGGAGACACCAAGTGTCTTCCATGAATGAGGGTCTGATGGATGAGTCATGAGTCAGCAAGAGATAGTCCACATGGCTCCCAGCAATGTCAGGCCATATGGGCCTCTCTCCACCCTCTCTCTCTCTCTCTCTCTCTCTCTCTCTCTCTCCGGATGATCAATCACTACCTTCGCAGCCCAGAGAGCTGCGTTCACCTCCGCCAGAGTCGGCCCAAGAAGCGGGCAACTGCTCTCCTCCACTTCCAGGGAACATAAAGAAAAGTCTGGAGCAGCAGAAGCCAGATCAGATATTTCCCGCTGACGATGCGACACCGCCGCGTACGTGGGATATTAAAAGACGTGACGCACCAGAATCCCACGAGTTTCAAGCCGGTCCAACTGGCAAGAGGACAATTGTGATGGTTCTCCATCCCAGATGTTCATCCCAGTCCTCAGCTGGGAGATGAAAGGCTTTGGAGGAGGTCTTCCACGTGCCATTGCATCATAATTATTGCGAAAAACAAAAACAAAAAAGAAAACGGACATCTTGTGATACATCTTGGGCGCAGGAACAAAACTCATCATCACCTTGCAGATGGAAAACTGCCCTTTTTGTTTCGTCACACCAAGAAACACCCCCCCCCCAAAAAAAACTCATTTTCAAAGGATCTGCCGAGCCAAACTCAACTCACTAACACCTGTTTCTCAGTGTCGGAGCAAAGCTGCAAAGCTACGAGAGAAAGCACTTCTTCCTCTTGTCTTTCTTCCTCTCTTTCTTCCTCTCTTTGCAGCTCTTTGCCAGGACTCTGCTCGCTCCCCCTCGCCGCTTCCTGTGACGGATGTCAGTGAAGCAGCGAGGAGCCCTGCGTCTCCTGCAGCGCAGCTCCTGCAGCCCTGCAGGGCTGCACTCACAACACCACCGCTCACTTCCCAGCTCTGTCTTCCCCCGTGAGGAGAGAGCGCTGAGCTCCGCCGCTCGGTTGGCAGCAGGGAGGTGATTCCCTCCTGGCGGCTATTTTCACTCGACCCTCGGTCCCCAAAATAAAACTTTTCGCAGCGTGGAAGCGACATCCTCCGTTGTAGTGCAGATCGCACCAACCAACCCAGACCAAGATCTTATCAAGAGTGAAGAGCATCGAGATTGAGACCCGACCAAGACATTTGGAGGTCGAGAACGAGACATTTGGACCAAGACTGGAGACATCAGAGACAAACAGAAACAAGTCAACTTTCCTTCTACATCAGTGAAATTTGCTTCTTGTGTTTGTTTGGTTTTTTTCTTAATTTTTCCTGGGAGCTATTCCCACGTAGTTCACATTGGAATTTGATGATCTTATTTTTGTTTGGTCTTTTTTCCTTTCACCTTTTTTCCCTCTCGCTCTCTGCAGTACGAGGTGGTTTTGACGAGGTTGTTGCATCACCGGCTTCATGCAGCTGTATGAGCTGTCAAGGCCTCAGAAAAAAAGTTTGCTGTAAACTATTTGCAGCGGTATCTCCGTAAATCTCCCGCCGCCCTACTTTCTGCAAGCATTACAGACGCCAAGAAGAAAAGAACAGAATCCAAAAGTGTCAGATAATAAATGTTGCTGGAGAGTGTTGACAAAAGAAAAAGAGAAAAGAAACACGGCTGCGTGACGCGAGCTGTCGGTGATGCTATCTCTGTTTAGCGTGCTGTACCTGGCGGAGAGAGAGAGTTTGTGTGTTTGTGTGTGTGCGTGTGCGTGTACTCACAGATGTAGTAGTACTCTCTGCCGGGGCGGAACTCGAAGCCCAGCGAGAAGGGAGTGAAGAGCTGGAACTTCTCGGAGAACTTGAGCGGGCCGTTGGGCGACAGCGGCCGGTTGCACTCCCAGCGCTTGAAGCCTTTGGCCGTGTGGTCGCACGAGCTGTAGCCGTCGTAGTTGACCATGTAGAGGATGTAGCGCTCGGCGCGCTCGTCCGACACCGGGCCCGTGTAGTGCGGACAGTAGACGTCCAGGTAGTCGTTGATGCAGACGTCGATGTGGTAGTCGCCCCGGTAAAACCTGGAAGAGTGTGAGAGAGAGAGAGAGAGAGAGAGGGAGAGAGAGATGTTATTGCATCTGAAAGGCCAAACTACTTCTTCAACGTCACAAGAACAAGACTCAACCCAGATGACCTGGAGGACTGAGAACCTTCACAGACAAATCTTCCTCCTACAGTTACAGAGAGCAGCACCTGGCGAGCGAGCGAGTCAACCACGGTATTCGGCACCAACCGAGACCAAGACCTTATCAAGTAAAAGCTGCCCCGACTCCGAGACCAGACCCTAATAAAGTGGTCTGGAGACCGAGACCGGCCTCCAGTAATACAATGCTACATCAGTGTTAGCTAGGCCATAGCAGGACAATCCCTCTGTTAGCATGTCCTATAGCGGCTTTGGAGAGGATCCCTGTGTAGAGCGAGACTCTGACTGGCAGGTCACCCCAGTGAGAAGCTGGAAGCCTCACAAGCTGGAAAGCAAAGACTTCTCTCACCGTTGCCTTTTCTTTCTTTCTTGACAGCGAAGCAAGTGGACAGAAAGAATAACAATGAAGAAACAAGCGCTGCGGAAAGACGTGCCAGGTATTTGTTTCCAATGAGGGACGTGTGGAAACGTATATCCCCCATAGGGGGCGCCGCCTCAGGTTGCAATTCTGAGGGGCTTTTTTTATCCGAGACAGATTAGAGAGTTGGACGGCCGCTGGCTTCCTCGCTACCCCGCTAATGGCCCCCTGTACAGTATCGCTGACATGCTGCGGATGTCTTCAATGGGCCCACCGCTGTTCGAGGAGGTGGGGGGGGGGGGCACTGGGGTGGGGAGGGTCCAGGCTGCAGCCAGAAACCCAGTTGAACGGCGGAGTGAAGTCGCAGCACTGCTGGAGGCTTTGAGAAAGATGGTGCAACTCCGACCGCTGGCCGAGGTTAGCAGGCAGCGGAGCTGAGGCCACTGGAGCCAATCCATACTCAATATATATATGTATTGAATATATACATACTATATTGAATATATAATATGTATGTATGTTGGCAGATCATCCCTTCGTTCAGCCGGTTGCTTCAAACCAGCGTCATCGCCGACACGTTACGGCGTCGCGGCTCGGCGAGGTGCGAGTGCGATGAAGGGTGGTGGTGGTGGGGGGGAGTAGGGGGGTTCCCCGGCCGGCCGGCCTGCTGGGGGTATCAAGTTGTCATTACACATATTGGGAGCTCGCTGGCGGATTAGTGACTCGTTTCACAGCTACTGCCAGTGAACGAGCGCGAGCGGCTGAAACACTGGCTGTTCTTTCACTGCCTGTACTTCTAATCCCCCCTCCACCCAAAACACCCCCCCTCACACACACACACACACACACACACACACACACACACACACACACACACTGTACACTCCTCTACCAGCACCACCAACACTTCTCTAATTACAGTCAAGTCAAACGTGAAACCAAAGCCTTTGTTATTTTCATTTTTTTTTTTGCCTTTGCTGGCTCCTCCTCCCTGAGCGACACGGTGGTGCAGTGGTTGGTGCTGCCGCCTCTCAGCTAGAAGGTTGTAGGTTTGGATGGATGGATGGATGGCTCCTCCCCCCACCACCTCCACCCCTCCCCAACCCTGTGTCTCCAGCTGAGCGCCGTGGCTCCAGGCAGACACAGCAGGGCCTCCCGTCGCCGCCTCGCTTGCTTATATTATGACTTCCAGGAGGATTGTGGGTGGTGGTGGTGGTGTTGGAGGGGGTTGGTGGAGCGGTGGTATGGGGAGGGGCTTCAGCCGGCTCCACGGTATCATGTCCCGTAGCCAGAGGCACGGCGGGATCCCCTGCTTTGTCCCGCTGTGTCGGTACTAAGCTCTCTAAACGTCGGCCTCAGATCGGCCGCAGTGTCGCCGCCTGTCAATCAAACGTTGACCCCGGGTGTAACAGCGAGCTGGGATCAGCCAGGTTTCAACCCATGCCTTTGTGAGCCAGATGTTGCCCCCTCTGGATCCCGCCAAAAGGAAGGAAGGACAGAGCTGCTCAGGCGTGAAAGACTTTCTTTCTTTCTTTCGGACACTCTGGACAGATCTTCAATCTTCTCCTCTCCCGACAGAGTTCTGCTCATCTCACAGTACGACTCATCCCTCCCAGCAACGCACTTGTGATGAAACATACACACACACACACACACACACACACACACACACACACACACAGAGACAGACACAAAAATCGCTGCATCACTTCAGACAGAGGACGGTAAACGATGTGAAACGGTGATTCTCCGCTGCATCGCGTGACGTCCATCAGAACCAATCAGACACGGCAGTCCTGGCATGACTCAACACTCTGAGTGCAGCCGCTCCCGCGAAAATCAGTTTTGAATTGGTGTCAGGTTGCCGTGACAGCGTCAGCGCGACTGTGTGACCCTCCAGCGTCTCCACAGTTTAAACTATTTCATGTTTAATTTGAAAATCTCAAAGTTTGACCAAATCATCTGGTCAGTCTGACCCCTGGATGCTCTCTCAGCCACCCACTGGCCACTGACTGTCCACACACACACACACACACACACACACACACACACACACACACACACACACACACACACACACACACACACACACACACACACACACACTTTCCACTACAGCCAAGAGTTGACTCTACATTTGCAACATTGATAAACCAGCACGTCTGCAACAGCTATTACATTCATTTCAAATGTCAATTTTTGCACGACTATTATTACAACCCTACAGCCTGGATCACACTTATTGACTTTAATGATCAGCACAGGCTTAATCAGAAACAAGCAGCTTTTCTTCACTTTATTAATGTATTATTACAACTTATTTTTTATTATTATTACCCCCCAGCACCTCCACAAAAACCCCCAGACTTGATTGTTTTAAAAGCATCCACTGAGCGTCTTGGCTCAGACGTCGGCACACATGGGTTTTCGAGCGGCCGTGGTGAACATGTGCAACATGTCGCAGTTAAGAAGTGAAATATGGACCGTAGGTGTTTCTCACCATGACATCAGCTGGTGCAGATGTTCTCCAGATGGGAGAATTTAAGACGCTTTGCAGCGGCGGAAATAAAATATTGATAAGAGACGCAGGCCATAAACATGCGGCGCGAGTCAAGATGTGGACCAGCAATTCATCTCCGAGTGTCTTGCTGGTTTCCTCTTTCCAAGAGGAAGTCCCCCCCACTCCACCCCAGTGACCCCCCCCCTCCCTCTGATCTCCATCCCAGCTCAACCTGAGACAAAGAGAGCCGTCCGTCAAGCCAGCGTGAGAGACCTTCACCTCTCTCTCTCTCTCTCTCTCTCTCTCTCTCTCTCTGTCTCCCCCCCCCCCTCCCTCTCTCTCTCTCAGCGGGGTCCTAACTCTCCTCCAGCAGTGTTTGCACAGCTTTCCTGATCTTCATGACCAGCAGGATTTATTCATCCGTTTTCCCCCCCTCTCTTTTTCTCAATGACTCTGCAGGTCCAGGCTCTTCAGTGACTCATTAAGCCGTCCATCCAGGCCAACTTCCAACCGTTGCGTTTTCCTTTTCGCCGCTGTTTCCGAGCAGCGGGGGGGTGGGGAGCGCTGTGCTGTGGCGGCAGGTCGGACGGTGATAGCAGGAGGTGTGAACAATGGCCAGAGCCTTGACCAGCAAGCACGACACAAGCAACCCTGCAGTTGTGGAGTCGGGTGTCAGTTATAAATGTGTCATAATGAGCCGTTGACAAAAGCGGCTCAATGCTAAATCCATTAGTCTGGGGGATAAATGATCCCTGATTGGCTGCATTACTCACGGCCAGTTGGAGGAGCTTATCAATGAATCAGCCGCCGCAGCTCTTAACAAAGCACACATCTCCAGCTAATCCTTCTTTTCAGGGACCCCCCAGGCCCCCCCGAGCCCCCCCCTCTGCTTGTTTGCTTTCTTGATCCCCTGCTGCTGTTGTTGCATTGTGTGTCAGGTGAGCTGCTGCTGCTGCTGCTGCGGCGGCGGCGTCGGAGAGAAAAAAACACTCCCAACGAGAGGCGGCCGACCCGATGAAAACTTCAAGGGGAGGTGAAAACATTTTGATTTGCTCTGACCTTCACTGGGAGCTCAGACGGACAGACGGACAGACGGACAGACGCTCACTGCCTCAGCAGAGCCACACTTTGGCATAGAAACTAAGATGTGAATGTCTTTCTTTTCCTTTTATACCCTACAAATATATATATATATATTCTTATTGCCTTTTTCTTTAGATTGATATAATTTTCCAGCTGTAATGATGCACTGAGGGATTAATAAAGGCCTTTAATTTTGTTCTATTCCAAACACAGTTTCTAACTTGAAGGGCTACTGGCAAAATGAGTTCTTTTTTTTTACAAGTCGGTAAAATGTTTCCAACATAAATTCTGAAACTCTCAAACAACGAAATCTGATACGTCTAAAAAAACAACAACAACAAAGAAAAGCCCAAAAAGGATTAAAAGAAAACAACAAGCGAACTCCTACACACTCAGTGGACGCTGAGGTGAAAACCACAAAGATTCCGGGAAAAAAAGACAGAAGGAAAAAAAAAAAAAAAGGAAAGAAAAGAGTTTGAGGCCGGAGCTGCTCAGAGTCTGGACGATTACTGAGAGTTCTAATGGAGGAGAAGAGAGCAGTTTGGTTCTGATGCTGTGACCCTGCGAGTCCGAGATAATGAAAACAAATAGCCCTGCTTCTGAGCTGCAGGGGCCGAGACGAAGAGGAGGAAGGGGAGGAGGAGGAAGAGGGAAGGGAATAATTATGTTAAAAAGGGGATGAAAATGAGAGTTTGGGGTTGGAAGAGAAAAGGGTGAGAAGAGAGGAAGAGGAGGAGGAGGAAGAGGAGGGGGAGAGAAAGACAGTGGAGGAGGAGCCGAGTTCGCCTCCTTGCCACTGCCGGGTCACATGACTCCCACAGTTGGTGTCATGTGACGTCACCAGATGGGGTGCGTCCCATTCCGCTGCCCCCGAGGCTGGGTGGTGCCCCCCCCCCCCCTCCCCCCAACCACCACCACCTGTCCCTTCATTCATTGCTTCTTAGCCAGCGGGAAGGTAAAGCCATTATTACATAGTTATTACACACACACACACACACACACACACGCACACACACACACACACACACACACACACACGCACACACACACACACACACACACACACACATCTGTCTATGGACTCGACAAACAAACACCTATACACACACACCTGTTGGTTGGAGAGCTGAATCTGTTCTTTCTCTCAGTTTTTCTTCCATTCTCTCATTTCTTCACTTCTGACATCATTGAGACGTTGTGTTGTTTTCCATTGTGAATGAAGCTTAAGCTGCCAGTTCATAGAATCCAAAGCCAGCGAGAAGTTCCACGCCCCTCTGGTACATCGTAGCACCCATTCCTCCTTCAAAATAAAGCGTCAGTCTGTCCCGCCAGCGTGACCCGGATGGACGGACGGACGGACGGATGGACGGTGGTTAATTACTGACGATGCTATTCTGGTGTGACGGAGGTCAGAGCAGCAACAGCAGCATGGGGTTCGTGTCACTCGGCAGACACACACACACACACACACACAGCAGGGCTCCGTCGCTCAGTCAGTGTAAAACCCTCGGGGGGCCGACAGCCCAGCGCTCATAAACACCCCCCCCCCCACCGCCACCCACTGCCAGCGTGCCTGTTTACGGCTCTGCCGTGCTCCACCGCCGACTCCTCGCATCACCACGGACCCCCAGAGCTGCAGGTGTGGACACGCACACGGCGGCGCCCTGAATGCAACGCTGGCTCCTGTCACGCTCCCAGAACCCAGACCCTGTGGAAAACTATCCCACCGTCCCAGCCAGTCACACCAGCCACTGCTGCATGGACGCCTTGAACCGCAGACCCAGTCGTGATCACACACCACCGAGGAGGAGGAGGAGGAGGAGAAGAAGAAGAAGAAGATGAATGATTTCCCTGCCTGAATGTCCCATGATGCTCGGCTCCTATCGATCGCCTTGAGGCTCTGAGCTGAGGTCAGGGGTTGAGTGACAGCCCCCATGATTCAGTGTGAGGGCCAGTGATTGGTCAGTGTCTGGGCTGCAGGTCCCTCCCCTTCTCTCCTTCATCTCAGAGGAGCTCGCTGAGGGGGCCAGGGTGGCGTTTTGAACCTCTCCTCCCTCCTGGGAGCGGTCCTTCACTTTGTACACCTCCTCAAACCTCCATCACTTCACTGTTGTTGATGCTTTTAATTCATTTTTGGTTAAAAAGAAAAAGGCAAAAACAAATTTCACACTTCCCTCCCTGACAGGCAGAGCTCTGCTCTGCTCTGCCCCCACTCCCCCCCTCCCAGGGGACACTTACTTAAAGACCAGTACCCTCTGACCCCCAGAGAGCAAGCAGGCAATAATATCGTCTATGTAGGTTTCCATCAGCCAATAGGAATGCCTCATTTGTCCACCTATGACAGTTTAAACAGGCCTTCAGCCATGCAGTCACCAAGTAACAGAGTGAACTCAGGCCAGCTGCAAGCGGCAGCAGGAGCAACAAGTGCAGCGTGTTTGTCACAATATTATTGTGCATAATAACACACGCACGGAAAGTATGTATACTGCAGTGCACACACAGCCGTTGTTTGACACGGCTTCCAATGAGCACACGGAATGAAAGCGTGTGTACATGCAGAATGTCTACCTGGATTACATTGAAAGCCTTGGAAAAACTGTTGTTATGATGGGAAATAAGTGACAACACAGTAACACACACATACACACACACACAAGTGCGTTTCCCAGATGTGAGTGGACCAGAGTGGCTGGACACTGCTGGTCAAACTTTTCAACTTTTGGGGCCTCAGTGGGTTGTGAATTGTGCCAGAGGGGGGTAGCGGAGCAGCAGCAGATGGATGGGATGGAGGGAAAACCATCGTGGGATGTGGAGGAAACACGTTGCTGTAATGTCAATGGAAAATGAAGCAAAGCAAAGTTGCAACCAAACCAGTGTCTTTGAAGCCCCACCAGGGTGTTGAGCTCTTAGAACCATCAAGCACCTCCTGATTAAAGACTTAATGGGCCGCTTATGGTCCGCAGGCCATAGATTGCCCACGCCTGGTCTCGCCTCCTCCAGGAAGGCCGCAGCTACAGCTCAGTGGACAAACAAGCTCATGATCCTGGTCGTGGGCTGCAGGGCCCAGACTCTGACCTCTGACCTCCCCACCTATCACTTTACTGCACCCCAGGGAGCCGTGCTTGCAGCCCCCCCCGACACACTGCGCACCCCCAGGCGGCGGCGGCAGCAGCGGTGGTGAGGACGGAGGAACCAACCACAGCGTCTGGACTCAATCACCCGCCCATGACAAGCCTGTAAAGCTCTCACACACACCGCCGCTCTCGCTCGCTCGCATGCACGCGCACGCACACACACACGCAGCAGTGTTCACGAGCACTTATCCACCAGTGAGGTCCCACACACATCAAAGTGCGGTGGAGCCGACTGGCTTTGAGTAATAGGCCTTCTGTGGGGAGGTGGCCAACGCCGAGGAACATTTGTTGTGCGACGGGGAAGTGGGGGCGGGAGGAGGGGTTAGATTCAAGGTTGGAAGAGGGGGGTGGGAGGTGGGGGGGGGGGGTGACTGGCGAGAAAGAAGAAGCCAAAATGATGTGAGATAATGTGAGCGAGGTGAAAGAGGGGAGCAGCAGAGAGACCCTCGCTGATTTAAAACCCCCAGAGGTGCCGTATTAGAGCCAGGAGGTCTGTGGCCTGTGAGTGGGAGTGCACTGCGTGTGTGTGTGTGTGTGTGTGTGTGTGTGTGTGTGTGTGTGTGTGTGTGTGAGTCTAGGTGAGCGCGTGTGCGATACCAGCGTCGCAAATGAAAGGCTGCAACAGCAAAGCCTTTAGGAACGCCGCAAACAAGGAGCGGAAAAGACAAAAAGAAGAAAAATGAGAGTGAAAACATCAGCAGCGCCTCAAACAAACAAAGAAAAAAACAGGACAAAACTTTATTTAAAAGCCTTCCGCCAAGGTGTCTGTAATCAGCAGAGACTTTAAAGGGGTTCAAGTCGTCAAATGACTGGAGCCACTGGAGGCGTCGCAGTGACAACAGTCTCTCCAAAGACGCTTGATTCCGACTCATTCCTCCATAATCCGTGAGTCACGAGGTCGCGGTGTTGTCATAGCGACGTCAACTCCCGCCGGAGACCCCAGGCACCCGAGCGACGCCCGCCTCTCCTGGGAGAGACCCCCCGACATCCCGACATGGGTTTGCAAAAGAAAAGTGTCGCCGCCGTGTTTATGCGTTTGGATGAAAACAAGAAGATCCAAGTCTTTGAAAGAGCCGCTTCCCGACGGTCCGAGCGAGGCTGTGCACAGCAGCAGCAGCAGCAGCAGCAGCGGCAGCAGCAGCAGCAGCGGCAGCAGCAGCTGGAGGGCTCGCATGCGGCCCAACAACTTTGGAAGAAGAAGAAGAAGAAAAAAGGTAAAAGCGAGAGGCAGCATTTCTCATGCTGTTCATTTTGTGTGCGCGCCGCTCTTGTTTTCCCCGTTCATAACGAGCCTTTGATTACAGTGATTACTCCGACTCGCATGTCACGGTGGTCCCTTGAGTTCTCTCATGGCAACAAACGCTTTGCGGTGGATGGAACACAGACGTCGTCCAAATCCCCCACTGACAGACGGGAGATCAGACAAACATCCCGACCGACACATCGCACTAAAGCTAAACTCTTTGCACCGATTTAACACTACAAACGTCTTGTCGCGCGTCTCCACATTCGCAGAACCTTCAGCCCAGATTACTGTTTCCTGCCTTGAACCCGCACCGCCGGCTCTGCACTGTTTGCCGACGGCCAATCTTCCGAGAGATGCAGACGAAAGCCACAGTAACCAGGATGACGACGACTGGGAATGTTGGCAGGAACTCTGGGCTTTTCCTGCTTCCGAGGCTGGACATGGACTCACCCTAGCAGGACACACACTAGCAGGACACACGCTAGCAGGACACGCACTAGCAGGACACGCACTAGCAGGACACACGCTAGCAGGACACGCGCTAGCGGGACACACGCTAGCAGGACACACGCACTAGCAGGACACGCACTAGCAGGACACACGCTAGCAGGACACACACTAGCAGGACACACGCTAGCAGGACACACGCTAGCAGGACACGCACTAGCAGGACACATGCTAGCAGGACACACTGCTCCTTCATCTTGACTAGTTTCTACAATGCGTATTTCATAACA